>NC_092868.1:19160464-19198806 GCF_032062135.1 Pyxicephalus adspersus
CAGCTATTGTGCTAAATGGTAAGCAAAGTATAAAATGCAGCAACATAGATTAATTAGGATAACACACAAAACAACAGCAATTAGCACTTGCGCAGTCTGTCAAAAATTGGTGTTTTTTTTTTTTTTTTTTGCAATTGGACATACCATAATCATTTATTGACACGATCCTTTAGATTTTTACACCAGTAAACAGATTTCCTTATGTATTTATTTTTAATATAATAACTATAGTAATTACAATTATATTTAAATATATATATATATATATATATATATACACACATACACACACATATATATCTATAAGAAACAAACAAGAACGTGTGTGTGCTTGTGACCTTTGTGGGAAACTCTTGTCCAACAGGAAAGAAATAAGTCATTTTAAAATAAGCTTTTTTCTTAGCGCATATAGATGTTTTAAACATTTGAACAGCACAAACATTTTTTTTTTAGGGCTAAGGGTACTATGCATGCCTCCATAAAGAATGCTTTTTTAGGGGAACAGTGACATTTTTTTTTTTTCAAAATGTTTTTATTAAATTTTTAAAATATACAGAGACAAGTAAACAAGCAAAACCAGTAGGGTAACATGACACAAAAAAAGGGGGGGGGGAGGGAGAAACACATACCATTTTAAACAAAACAAAAAAAAAACTCAGCCAGTGGAGTCCATAAATAAAACTATGGATTATGAGTCAGAAATATTAGTGATGTACCAAGTAGAATATCTGAATGGTTCAAGAATTGACGCTATCCGCAAGAATCTTGGACAAAATTTTAGCATCTATGTTTATCAGGGAAATAGGGCGGTATGAATCCGGATCACAGGGATTTTTATCCTTTTTTCAAGAGAAGCTTTATATAAGCCTCCTGTCCAGAACGAAAAAACATTCCCTTATCCCATAAAGTCGAATATGGTGCGTGCAAATCATCCACCACCTCAGCTCCTAAAAATTTGTAAAATTCGGCTGTGAATCCATCAGGACCAGGGGCTTTCCCATTTTTCAGATTGTTAATAGTCCTCAAAATCTGTTCTTTAGTAAGGGGGGCATTCAATAAATCTATATCGGTATGCTGCAATGAAGGTAAATCAATGCTTGATAAAAACGCAATCCCAGCCTGAAGATGAATATAAATTTTGATAATACTGGGCCAAACAGTGATTCACCTCCTTGGGCGATGTAACCATGGCACCCGTAGGGGAGCGCAATTGTGAAATATACGTTGGCTTGTAGCCTGCCCGTACCAGATTGGCTAACATTTTGCCCGATTTGTTACCATATTTATTACCAATACAACAGGTGAGTAGGGTCGTGATGCACGATCACTTTCACCAATGTCAGAGATAGGTAACACATCCAGAATACCAGGACTACAAGTAATAATCCATTCAACAAGAGCATAATGGACAAAATGACTGCGCAACCTGAGAAGGTAAGTGTTTCCAAAAATAACAAGAATCAGACAAGAGGGGATGAACAAGACAACACATGAGGGGAGACAGACATTATATAAGGATGTCCTTCCTTTTTTCCTCGCGAAACAAAAATAAATGGTCCAAGTCAACAACATTGGTGAGAACAACATAATCACCAGAGGTCGGCTCACACCTCCTTTAGCGGGAATCTAGATGAAATAGTTTAAAAAGAAACAGAGCAAAAAGGCACTTAAAGATATGGAATATGACTTGCAGACTTATCATTCCCTGGGCGGCGGCTCAGAACATTGAGTATCCCGGATCCTTTTAGCAGATGATAGCCCGGAGTGCCTGGATGGTTTCAGGGAGAACACTGGAAGCAAGGAACGTCCCATCGTGCGTGGAGGAGAAGAAGTAGATGTATACGATGGAGTGGAGGGAGTATCAGAAAATAAGGTATGTACCATACTCTCTGCCTCCTCTGCTGAGGCGATGGAATACTTGCGTCCTCGGTCATCATTGAAATGAAGAACCGCTGGATAGGCCAGAGTAAAGCGGTTTTATTGTCGGTATAGGATGGAGCAAACCTGTTCAAAGTTGCGCCGCTTGCGGGATACCTCCGCAGAATAATCAGCAAATATGAGCAAAAAGGCTCCTTCCAATTGGAGATTGCGTTGATTGCGGAAAGCTTGCAGTATGCGGGTTCTATCGGTGAAATGGGAGTAAGCCACCAGTATCGGTCACGGCTTGGATATTTCTTTGCGCACCGGACCCAGTCTATGAGCACGTTCAACTTTACAGGACATCTGCAAACCTAAGAGCTGAGGTATCATCTTAGAGCAAATTTCTAACAACTGTGATGGTTTAACATTTTCCGGTAAGCCTACAATTCGCAGGTTATTGAGTCTGGATCTATTTTCCAGGTCTTCCACTTTATCTTGCAATGCTTGTGCTTTATTTTCTAGCATTGAAATAATAGCTCTGGCAGAAGTAACATCATCTTCAACTAAAGTAATCCGTTGTTCAGTAGCATCTAATCTATGTGACTGTTCCTTTAAATCCTTTCTCAAGGAAAGTATTCCCTTGTGTACTGCAGCATCAATAGCCTCCTGTAATGTAGGCTTGAGTAGTGCTGCCACTGCATCAGCTATTTGTGTGGGATGAGAGAGATCAGCAGAATCATCATGCTGTGTCTGAGCAGGGACAGCTGTGGATGCACGTGCTGATGAAGATGCTGTGGCCATTTTGGAAGGAGTGGCCTTGATTTTATCCTTCTTACCCATGGATTCCTGGCCTGCAGAAACAGAAGAACGCTCCAGGAATCGATCCATCCAAGTCTCTGCTAGGCTGGAGAGCAGCTGCACACAGGAGGGGGGCGAGTCTGCAGCTGCACACAGGAGGGGGCGAGTGTGCCAGTATACTAGCTTGAAATCCCTGAGGTGAGAGGAGCCGTTTCTCACATGCAGCTGGCTTGCGAGGCGCCGGAACCAGAAGTCGGAACAGTGACTTTTAATGCAAGCTCGCCAGTGTAAAACTGCCGGGGATGCCTGGCTCCAGCAGCGAGCTCATTTCTGTTACTAACTTCCATGGGAATACGCCTGAAATTTAGTTGGTGAATTGAGCGAAGGCTTCCGATTTTGGAACGCGAATACGAATGCACGACCGAGCCTCCGATTTTGCTTAGTAAATCAGGGCCAATGTATCTAGATAGAATACTGCTTACAAAGCCACTGCTGTAAGGTGTATTTACGTCCACTTGTCACTAGGGGGCAGTATGAGACTATAGTTTACATACCGAGGGCAGTCAGCTGACTGCTCGATCCTCTGACCTGACGGAATGATCAAAGCATTCTAAGCATTCACAGCAATAGGAGTAAACCCAGCTGGGGCTTATTTGCACTGCTTATCTCACACAAGATAACTTGGCTGGGGCAGACAAAAGTTTAGGAGGGCGTGCTATCTTGGAATAACCTCCAATGAAGAGGCGGTAGTGGCAACAAAACCCCATAAAGGAATTCAGTCAGATTTGTGGGACAAGGCCGGGTCATCACCGCCTCCACTTTAGCAGGATCAGTTGCTATCCCTTGTGCAGGAACAATGTGACCTACAGAGTTTACTGTAGAGTGGGCAAACTTACATTTATCCAGGGAGAACTTCAGGCCTTCTGCTCCCAAACGATCAAGTACTTTAAACAGTCTCTGGTCGTGTTCTTCCAGGGTTGAGCCAAACACAATTATATCATCCAAGTGGACAATACATTGAGTGGGGCAAAGGTCTCCCAATGTTTGATCCATCAAACGTTGAAAGGTTGCAGGAGCGCCATTCATTTCCTGGGGCATACAAGCAAACTGGAAAAACCCCAACGGGCAAATAAAAGCAGTCTTTTCTTGATCTTCCTCACTCATAGGCACTTGAAAGTATTCAGAATGTAAGTCCATTACTGTGAACTATTTGCTGCCTTTCAAAGCATCAAGGGCTTCATCTATTCAAGGAACAGTGTATTGATCTGGAACAGTGCATTGATTCAGAGTTCAGAATTCTCACCCCACCATTTTTCTTTCTGGCCACCACTATTGAAAATGCATAAGGACTTTTAGACTCAACAATTATGTTTTGATCTTTCATTTTTTTCAAACACTCTCGAACATCATCAAAATCTCCGAGGTATCTATCTGGATCTTTCTCTAAAAGAGGTGCTATCGGTCATGCGAATAGTGTGTTGAATGCTTTTAGCACATCCCACATCCATTTAATCCGTAGAGAAAACATTACTGTACTACATTAGCTGCTCACCGAATATTTGCTTGTGCTCTGGAGAACTGTAAGCATCCTCCAGGTGAAAGTCTAACTTGGTTTCTTGACTTTCAACATTGGCAGGGTAGGAAGTAATGGTTTCAACTGAATAACAATAGGCCAGGCTGGTATTACGACTGGGTATGTAGTAATATTCCGAACAGTAACAACATCCATTCTAGCACAATTAAAAGGATAGTCTTTCCTTTCAGGTATTGTCTCCCAGCTGTTCTTTGCAGCTATTTTGGGATCAGTCTCTAGCAGGAAAAAGCTTCCATTTTCCCCTGGTAAGATTTATACATAAACCCATAGGTTTCTCACTTCCCTTGGTGCAAGCTCTATTGAATGCCAGGGATTCCCTACACTTCCTCCAGGAAGATCAGGAGCAAACGTTTGACATATATCCTTCAATTCTAGAGCTACACGTAGAGCAGGCAGTGGAATTCCTTGCTGTGGCTGAAAAAAACATATAAATGCAGCCTCAACAGCTTCAACATTGGAGCCCACAATCATAGGTGCTGACTCATTACCCCCAGGTGGGGGTCTCACATAAACGATTACCTTGAGTGGTGGATCCTCATCAGCGATCACAGCGGGAATGCAAAGTTCCACTTCTAGACAACCATCCATAAAAAAAGGATTTTCTCCCATACCATAAATAGGCATATTGTTCACACATTGCAAAGGAAGATGGCTTAAGTGTTGTTGGTAGAAAGACCGGTATATGATTGTCAACTGAGACCCAGTGTCAAAAAGAGCAGTTGTGGGTACATTATTAACAAATAGTTTGAATATGCATCTGCGGCCTACCCCACGTGATTTAATAAACTTTGATCTTTGTTACTTTCTCATTTTTTTTCTACTCAACTGTCCAACTTTACTGTACACTTCAAGTCTGTCAGCAGGCAATAGACATTGACAAACAATATAGCCTTCCTGTCCACAGTGGAAACACTTAATTAGAAAAAGAGCTTTAGACTGCAGGGGTTTACTAGGGTCTATGGTCTTAGCAATTGTTCACTTTCCTGCTCATCCAGAGAAGTCAGTTTAGTTTTACTCTTAGTTGGAGTAGTGAAACGGATATCAGCTTCTTGTTTCTTTACCTCTGTTAATTTCTGTGAAGGTAAAGTCTTTCTCTCTCAAAATAATTCTGAGGACTGGCAACATAGGGTGATGGAGTAACAGTCCTCTAATTATTTGAGCAGTTCATAATTTGTCAACATCTGCTGGGAAGATCACCTAGAGTACCTCTAGCCTTCTTACAAATACAGAAACATCCTCTCCCTCCTTGTGCTTTGTCTGTTTAAAGTCAGCAAGCATTTGATGGTACAGCCCATAAGCATCTGTCAGAACATTATTATAATCCTGAGCAGTGGTACTCACATGAGTGTCCTTGTAAGCTCTAACAATACTAGATGCTGGCTTTTAGAGGCTTTCCATAATGCTTTGTTTTTTCTTTTCTTCTGAGCAGGTCCATTCCTCCATTACTTGTGCAAAATCTTTCCATGCCTCAAAGCTCTCTTAACCAGCAGGAACAGGTTGTACTCCTGAAAAAGTCTTTAACTTGCGATGAGAATCAGCATATAGATTTTGAGATATAACTTCAGTGACCTTTAACAACAAGTTTGGTCAACAACAAGGACTGGTCTCCTGGTTAGTGACTGTATCAGACATTGTATCAGTGTCTTCTTTAGAAACACACAAATTCAAAGGTTCACACTTTACAGGCAGGGTTGGCAGCTTTCTCCTCACTGAAGGTGAAATTAGTGGAAAAACTATAGCAAGTGGACCCCATCAGAACTCAAAAACATACCCGTCTCAACCTCCAGGTCCCTATGCCGCACCACCATCCCCCCATTACGCACAAAGAACCGTCCCACATCCTTATTCAACTTCTTCCTGGCCTTGTTCAACCTCTCCACAGACCTAGCCCCCGACCAATGCAGCCTACCAACCATATCCGACAGGACCACAACCAACCGCCTAAACCGAGTCCTCAACCGTAAAAAATCCCACTTTATATCTCTAATCAACTGCCGAACCGTCCGGACCCCCAAGTCATTCCCACCCACGTGTAAAACCAGTACAGCAGGTACCCGATCTAACCCCACAAAACGATTAAATTCCGGCATGACCCTGCTCCAAGTGAGACCCGGCACACCAAGCCATCGCACCAGCCCCGCAGATCGAGGGATGCCCAGCTGTCTACTATCCGGACGAACAGCCGCTCTCCGCGCACTCCTCGACACATACGAGTCTCCTAGGATCCATAACAGGCCGAGCAACACACCTGCATCAAAAGCATAATTTAATAAATGAACCCCCCGATAACCACCGGCAACCATCAGTCACAAACCAACCAACACTACCCCCCTTTTTTCCATTGCACACAACCAACCAGCTAACGTTCAGACCCACCTCCCCCCAGCTAACAACCGCCCCCCACCGAACTCCAAACTTACTGCACAACCAAATGAGGCCGAATGTACAAACGAAAACGTCTGGACTCCCACCTACCAATCCGCTTAATGACTTCCTCACTTACACCCCACCTAGCCGCCTCTGTGGCAGCCCCGATCCGAAAGGAATGCGAAGAGAATTCCTTATCATTCAAACCTGCAGCCCTCAAACACTTCCGAAACACCGCCAAAAATTGAAACCTAGTCAACGCCTTTCCATCCTCATGTATCAAGAAAGGGCCCTCCCCCACCGGCCTTACCCCCAAAAATTCCCCCACTGCTGCGACCGGGCAAGCAACACCACCATCCCCTTTTGCCAATTCAACCCCAAAACCCCTGCCCAATTGGTCCGTCTTAGACCGAGAAATTCACAAGCTAACACCATTCCTCCTGCAGACTACCTCATGCCGTTGCAACCCCCCTGGGCGACAAGTCGCCGGGCTCACCAATTCCCCTATCCGCATTGCACTAAAGAAAGCTAAAACAAAAGCCACCCTGAACACCAGCACCTCAAATCCTGATGCACAAACCCCCTGCAACCTTCTTAACACCGCCCGTAACACTTCAAAAGACACCGGCCTCCGCCGATCCCCCACCTGGCGCCCATTCCTATAGCCTTTTAAGACCTGGCGCACTACAAATTCTTTTGTAACATCCCTCCAACCCAACAATTTAAACAAAAAGCCAAAGCCGCCAACTTGCGGTTCACCACCGAAACCGATACCCCTTCCACAAAACAATGACATAAAAAATAGAACAACAGATTCAAACCCAGACCCCTCAACCTGGGAAAAAAAACGGAACCAATCCACCCACACCGCCGAGTAGGCAGCCCACGTAGAAAGACTCACGGACTGCCCGACCATACCCGCTAGAAATCCAATACGATCCTCCATAATGCTGGCTGGCAACCGACTCCTCGCCGGGCCGCTCCTGGCGCCAACTGCTGGAACCGGTCCCACTGAAATCGAGACAAGGCATCTGCAATGTTATTCTTTACCCCTGGCACATGAACCGCCCCCACCGCAATATTCAACTTCAAACACCTCAACACCAAATGCCTCATCAGCCTAATCACCGGCCCAGACGAGGCTGTGAAAGAGTTCACCACCTGAACCACCCCCATATTGTCACAGCAGAAACGGATCTTCCGGTTCGCCAATTTGAGACCCCAGATTTCCAACGCCACCACAATGGGAAACAACTCCAGAGCTACCAAATTGGACGCCAAGCCCAATTTGACTCACTCCTCCGGTCAGGCCTCTGCACTCCACTCCCCCTGTAAATACGCACCATACCTACCACTTCCAGCCGCGTCCGTGAACAGCTCCAGGTCTGCACTGACAAATGGCCCATCCATCCACACCGAGAGCCCATTGTATCCCTCCAGAAATTCTCGCCACACCACCAAATCTGCCCTTAGCTCTTTATTCAGCCGAATAAAATGCGTTGGGCGCCGAATCCCCGCAGTCGCGGCTGCTAACCTCCTAGCGAA
Source organism: Pyxicephalus adspersus (assembly GCF_032062135.1). Taxonomy (NCBI): domain Eukaryota; kingdom Metazoa; phylum Chordata; class Amphibia; order Anura; family Pyxicephalidae; genus Pyxicephalus; species Pyxicephalus adspersus. Next base: position 19,168,629 of record NC_092868.1, read on the forward strand.
AATTCGCCCCATAGGCATGATCCTACAAGCGAAGTGCAACTTACCCAAAAGGGATCGAAGCTCTTTCAGCTGCAGTTTCTTGCACCTGCTGGCCTGCACTACCTCGGTACCAACCCACGCAACTTATCCTCCGGCAACCAGCACTCCATGGCTTCCGTGTTATTTACAATGCCCAAGAAAGCCAGCTCCGTCTTTGGTCCTTCTGTCTTGTGCGCCGCCAACGGGACTCCAAATCTCTGCGCGATATACTGCAGCGAACCTAACAAAATCCTGCAGACCGAAGAATTGGCCGGCCCGATGCAAAGGAAGTCATCCAAATAATGAATAATGGACGGAATTTCGGTCACATCTCTTACCACCCACTCCAAAAAGGAGCTGAACGCTTCAAACAGTGCGCAAGACAAGGAACTGCCCATGGGCAGAAACCTGTCCACATAGAACGCCCCTTGCCACACGCACCCCAAGAAACGCTGGCTCTCAGGGTGTACCGGCAGCAGGCGGAAAGCCGCCTCAATATCGGCCTTTGCCAAAAGAGCCCCTTTTCCATACGGCCGCACCCACTCCCTCTCTATCTGCGACCACTCCCCCATCACCCACCGAGCCTGGCCAGGGCACACTTTTACGGCCAACAGCCGCAGGGGTGCCCCCCCGGTGTTCCCCGCCCACCTCCCCCACAGCTAGCCCACCCCCTGACGGCCCACCCAGCCCCAGCAGAGCCAAGCGCAGCACACCCAAATTATCCTGTAAGTCTGCTGTCCCCAAACCCCCCAAGACCGGTACTACGCCACCCACCCCAAACCCCCCCAAAAGAAAAACCCTCCATGGACTTACCGGGACCTCCTTGATCAGCCAATGCTGAAGCCGCACCACAGGACCTTCCCGGGCCGCACGGGGCCGCAAACGCCCTGGACTCCTCGTCCACCTCCGACACCTCCCCTTCGGAGCACTCGCCACACAGCGCCTCATCACTGTTGTTCCAGGCCTTGCGAGCCGGAGGGCCCCAAGCCGCAGCGGGCCCAGCTGCCACCTGTAGTGCCAAGGCCGGCTGGCTCCACCAACCTCACAGAGGAGCCCAGCCGCCGCACAGCTCCCGCAGCAGGCCCCAGAAACACAGCTTCCTGAGCCCTGGAGCCCCGCGACTCCAGGGCTGCCCTCCTAACATCAGGATCTCCACCAGTCAGCAGGGGCTGACCACCAGAACCCACAGCACAGCCACCAGAACCATTTGTCCTCCTCCTGCCTCCAGTACGCTCCGCGGCTCCTCTGGAAGGAGGGAGAGAAGCCTGTAGGGCATCCGCAGCCCCACGATCTTCTCCCCTGCAACTCCGCCGTGGCCGAGGATTCCTCCTGGCCTCCCCATCAGCAGCAGCCTGCTGAGGCTGAGCTCGGGGGACCGGAGGGTCCCTAACAGGGCTCCTATAATGGCGCCGAGTCTTAGGGGGCTCAGGACTCAGGCGCGCCGGAGGCCTACTTCTCCGCGGCCGCCTGGCGTCCGGTCCGCAAGTCGTGGGGACCGAAGCCACGCCCTGCAACAGAAAGCTCATCTGCTCTTGAAGCCAGCCTGGACCCCTGGTCTCAGCAGCGACCCTCAACTGCGCCAGAAGTTCCTCTACCTCCGCCATAAGGTAAGCAGCTATGAAAAAGGTCTATTGACTCATTCCTGACCTCTTTTTTTTTTTCCTATTGACCCCTCCTTTCATCCCTTCCCTGCACCTCTTCCCCCCCCCCCTTCCCCCTTTCCTCGCGCTCCGCACGTGCCACCTACTAATGATTAACCCTCTGCTGTCTCCCTGCCTGTCTGCACAGTCATGCTGGCCTTCCACTATACTCCTTTCTCTCGTATGCTCCAGGCCTCCCTTTACTTTATCTGCGGAAAGAATTGAGAATAGTATACTCATAGACAATAATCCACACTGTATTAGCAGAATGAGTCTCTGTATTGAACAGTAACAACATATGAAATCCAGTGTAACATCAAACTTTGCATTCTTCAAACAGCAGCAGTGTAAACAAGTCAAAGTCCTTTCAGTATGTCTCAGTGAGAGGATTGTGCCATAACTTACAGTCTGAAGTTATACTTTCTCTGTGCATGCAACAGAATCTGAGTCTCCCACTCTCCAGACCATGTCCTTCCCAAAGGCTTACCCAAGAAAATCCCTGCCCCAGGCTAGGTCAGTACTGATGACCTCATCCCAAAAGTGGCGAGGGCACAGCAGCCATCTTGGAACATGGCAAAACACACACTGCAGTTATTATTACAGAATACATTAATGCATAAACATGCAGTGAAATTACTACATTGCTATTGCCTGCATTCCTTCCAAAACACACTGACTACTGTGTCTGCGTGTAGTGCAGTATTATATTATTTCCCTCTGTATTATTTGATTATATGTGATTCTGTTATCAGAGATTACTTTGGGGAGATCACTACTGTTAGTATATCAGCTACATAGCCAAATATATATTTGCTCTGCCTTTCAGTTATCTTTGCTGATCTGCACCCTCTGGATAGTTACAGCTAGCAAAGGTTTGGCATCTGACGGCCCAAAGGTAGCAGGAGTCCAGTTGCATTGACAGATTAGTGTGATTGTTAGGATCTAAGTGGTAGTGCAGATAGGTTGTTCCTGGGATCCAGGAACTTTGCCTCCATCCATGCGATCCAGGATCACAGCATACACAGCCCAATTGCAGATTGGAGGATCTCCTTGCCGCTGTCTTCAGGATCATCTCATCAGGATATCTTTGCTACCGTTAACTCCAGGGGCCCCTGCGACTCATCTTGACACTGATCATAACTGGAGGTATTTGTGGTTATAGACTATATAGACTCGTATATAAACCTGGGTATATCTGTGCACGAATCTCCTCAGGTCTTTTGTTATGTGTATTCATTGATGTTTATTGATTGTAAATATTAATATTACTATTTTAAGATATAAAGCTTACAAATACTCCAACCTGTGTGTTCATTTAGCTGCAATGGTTAATGTCCTATGCTGGATGTAGTGGTTCCTTGGGTGCTGCTTTATATTATTGTTATTAATTCTGGGTAATGTCACAAAAGAGAAACCCTTTTGCTAATAGAGACCATGTCCTGGGTGGAGGCACTGTCAACTTTATTAGAATCCTCACTCTTCTACATAGCAAAGGCCCGGGATCCTCTCTGTTATCTACAGGTTAGCGCCATAGCCTGGTTTGTGAGGGTCATTTACATGACCCTCTTATAACAGGGCTACATTTGGAGGCACTGCTGAGATCGTAGTGGGATACAGCAATGGAAGGGAAACAGCGCCCTCAATCTGTACCTAGGCAAATGTACTTACCTTCTTTACCTCCCCAGCAGGTTCAGATTCACTGAGATGTTAGCACAAGGCTTTCAGGCAGCACAATATAGGAAGTTAAAAATATTCTCTGGTAATGTCCATGTGGCCCAAGGGAAAGAAGGTTTTAAGATATGGAAAGAACACACTGTTTAGTGCCTGAAGGAGTGGACTTGTTCAGAATAAGGGAAAAGACAGCGTGTCACAGAAAAGTCTACGGTCCCCGGCTGCCGAAATAATCCTTTTGTATAGGGACACTCATGAGGGTGCAAGTGCAGCCAACTAAATAGAGATACATTCTGAACATTTTGGGACATTTTATGACCTTGAACAAATGGTTGCTGATTACCGTAGGACACGTCAGAAAGAAGAAGATAATTCCTGTTTTATTCTTAGACTACAGTTACTTCTTTCCGGACTTGTATCTCATACCCCTATATGTGCTTCTGAAGTGGATTCTTTGTGAACCAGTCAGCTAGTGTGAGGTTTGCTACCTCATCATCCTCTTGCACAAGTTCTCAAGATAGTGTTATCTGACAAGATCATGTCTCTTTGGGAGTTAATGAAGATGGTGAAGCAACAGGAGGCAGACATTCTGTTTAGTACCCTTAAGAAAGCAAAGAGTGCCCTCAAAGAGGATGTATGCCAGGATGTGCCCCTGGCTCTAATAAAGTAGAATCAACTGAACCACAGCGATTCAAACATTCAGGGGCTGGTCTGGTGGTACCACTGAGGGATTACAGAAAATGTTTCAGGTGTGGCCATTCTAGTCATCAGTGTTGTGAGAAACATGGAGGGACAGTTCAGATTGTAGCTTTCCCTGTTCAAAAACACAAACGCAAATGGAAAAATTTTCAACCAAAGTAAAGAGGGCCTGTCATAGGAGCTAAATCCATTGTTGAAGTCACTGGTAATAGACATACTACTCCGGCTTTGTTTGACACCAGATCTCAAGTCACATTTATTTACCGCTTCTTTTATGAAAAAATAATTGAGCAGCGTACCCCAGTCTACAAGACAGATGGAGCTGTGGGGCTTGAACTCTAAGTCTTATCCTGTTGATGGAAGGTTACAGGTGATTGTGACTGTCCCTAGGATAGGGGTGTTACTTCTATGGGAATCATGGCCTTGGTCTGTCCAGACACTGTAAACACCTGTATCAGCACCCCTGATATTGGGCACCAACTGCCAGGCAGGATATGGTGCTTTTCAGAAGTTTCTTGAAGGAGATAGAGCTCTTTCCTCTGGTCCAGGTGACATGCCCTCAGACCTTAAAGAGCTCTGCAATGTCCTCTCAATTAGCTATCAGCATGGTGAGGTGTACCACATCGGTGAACACCCAGTGGAGATTCCACCTGGGGGAGAAAGTCTTGAGGGTAGCCTCCAGCATTGCCCCTGAACTGCTTGGGGATGGGAGTTATGTCCTCATGGATACCCCTGAAGAAAAAATATCCAAAGAAGGATGGATGGTGTTTCCTGAGAGAAAGGATTGAAGATACCGAGTGGAGTTATCCACAGTTGTGACTGTGAGAAAATGTGAGAGAATCGGTGAACTATACCAGACCAATATACCTTGCCTAAAATTGAGGAAGCTCTAGAGGCCTTGAATGGAAACCGTTGGTTCACTGTGTTGGATTTACAGTCAGGGTACAATCAAGTTCCCATGGCACCTGAAGACCTAGAGAAGATGGCCTTCATATGTCCTTTGGGCTTCTATCAATTTACTTGCATGCCACAAGGCATAAGAGGAGCCCCCGCCACTTTCCAAACGTTGATGGAGAAAGTTCTGGGTGATCTTGTGCCCAGGGAATGTTTGGTGTACCTTGATTGAGAAACAAAAAAGGTCCTCCAAATGTCCCTTTGAAGATAGCTGGACACCTGCATGTGAAGAGGCCTTTAGTCAACTGAAGAAGAAGTTGACCGAAGCACCAGTATTGGCGTATTGGCTGATGCTCGGAAGCCCGTGCTTTACGTTGATGCTAGCTTTGAAGGACTAGGTGGTGTATTGCATCAAGAATATACAACTGGACTACGGCCTATTGCTTAAATAGTAGGAGCCTTACCCCTAGTGAACGCAATTATCCAGTACACAAGTTGGAACTTTTGGCGCTCAAGTGGGCCATTGTCGATAAGCTGCATGATTATTTGTACGGAGCTACATTTGAAGTGAGGACAGATAATAACCCTTTGACGTATGTCCTAACTACAGCAAAACCGGGATGCTACAGGGCATAGGTGGTTGCCAGCCTTATCCAAAGAACAATGGGGCCCATGCTCTATCTAGACGCCCACGTCTAACTCCTAACACAGAAGACAGTGAATGGGAGGAAGTCCCTAGTCCTTTGCCTATACTGCTGCACTGGGCACATTCGAGAAAAGCTCTATATCTCCGGGTGATCAAGAGTCAAAAGGCTGATGCTATAATTTGACCTCTGTATCAAGCAGTAAGTGCCAATGATTCAGGAATGTTGAAGAAGTCTTTACCTACTGAGTGTGGACCACTCTTGAGAGACTGGGAAAAGTTTAAGATAGACCTTGTGGTTCTGTATAATGACCATCCTGGAAGACCTCAACTGGTTCTCCCCTATTCTTTTCAGGAGATGGTCTTCCGAAGTCTACATGATCATCATGGTCAAGGGTGAGAGAAACCGTGACAAGTCTTTGCAGACACTTCCTAGATTCTTACAGAGTAAAGCACTGCCAACTATAGCTGCTCCAATGGGGCATTTACAGAGTTCAGGTCCCATGGATTTAGTCTGCATAAATTTTCTTTGCATTGACAATGATTCAAGAGGAATTGGAAACGTACTGGTGGTGACTGACCACTTTACACAATATGCCCAAGCCTTTCCTGCTATGGATCAAAAGGCTGTTACAGTTGCGAGAGTACTTTGGGAAAGGTATTTTATCCATTATGACCTACCCCATCAGGTGCATTTTGATCAAGGGAGAGACTTTGAAAGCAAGTTGATTAAGGAGTTACTTTAACTGCTGAACATTCATAAGAGCCAAACCACACACTTTACCACCCTGAAGGTGATGTTCTTCCTGAAAGATTTAACAGGACATTGCTGGACATGTTGGATACACTACAAGTTGATGATAATGATAAGCGTGCAATGATAAGCGGTCCATGCTTACAACAGTATAAGACATGAGAGTACAGGATTTTTTCCTTACTTTTTGATATTTGGAAGAGAACCCAGATTTCCATGTTTCTACTGACGAGGTGAGCAACAACAGCCATTATCAGTATGTGGCCCGTCTGAAAGATACCCTCAAGTCTGCTTACCGGTTAGCTGAAGAGAATGCAGCCAAGATAAATGAGGGAAACAAAAGACGATATGATCTTGGTGTTAGATTCAGTGAACCCAGGTGAACAAGTTCTTCTATGAAATCTTGGAGCCTCATTAAAGCATAAACTGGCTGACAGATGGCGTAAGGAGATTTTTTCAGTGGTGGTAAAATTACCTGGGATTCCATTATACAAATATAGGGGACCAGAAGGAAGAGTCATTGGCCCTAATTCATCAATAAAATCCGCGCTTGCTGGTCGCGTGTACTTTTGCACTTCCAGCGAGCCGGTTTTCCGCGGTCCGCAGTCGAGTGCGCTCGTACACTCGCCTCCTCACTGCCAGCCGGATTCCTGCCTTGATAATATTGAGCAATAGGGGTCGCGAATCTGCCAATTAAGGCCATTTAAACAGCGCAAACATTTTTTTTTAGGGCTAAGGGTAATATGTGTGCCATTAGAAAGAATGATTTTTTAGGGGAACAGTGACTTTTAACGCAAGCTCGCCAGTGTAAAGCTGCCGGAGATGTGGGGCTCCGGCCGCGAGCTTATTCAATTGCTGAATTGCGTGACGGCGTACGATTTCGGATCGCAAATACGAATGCGCGAGCTAGCGTCCGATTCTGCTTGATGAATTAGGGCCATTGTCTGGCACAGAAATCACCTGTTGCCTATTCCCCAAGTTGAAGATGAAGATGTTTCACCTGACTTTCCTGATACCAGTGATTGGAGTTCCTGAAAGTTCCTGATACCAGGGCCTGTAGTTCCTGAAAGTTCTAGCCCAACCACCATGTCTTCCCCAAGGAACCAATTGAATCCTAGATCTCCAGAGTTTGTTCCTTCGTCAGTGAGTACATGCAGTCAGACACACAGTCCTTTGACACAGCCAGTGCCATCCCGTCCCATGAATAATAGTCATAGCTCAGTGCCTAAAAACATGGGATTACCTCAGACAGAGGTGCGCAGGGGGGAGAGAGTTAGGCACCCCCCACCTATTCTAGCGTATTATACTTTGGATGATCCCAGGTTCATCACTCAGCCCCAATTATACCATGCTTGGGTAGGGGCAGTCTCTAATTTGGTCAAAATGCTACCAGTCTTTGCTATTCCTAGCACATATGTTACTAATGCATTATTCTTTCACAGCAAGCCATTGTAATAGAGGCAGAGAACGACATTGTTACTTTGAACTAAAGTTGATTATAAATGTTATGGATCTTTGCCGGGACGTAAAGATTTCACCAGGGGGAGTGTGTAGGGGACAGCATGCTATGTATAGCTGAAAGGTCAAAAGCTCCCCCTGCTTTCCTACACGCAGCGGGGTTGACCTCCTTCTTTGTTGTAATAATTTGTTTGGTACGCCATATATTCACTTTTTCACTGTATTTTTATTCCTGAAATGAAGGAATACACTTGTATTATACTTTCATTACACTGCCACAGCAAAAAAATACCCTGGCTTTCTCTCTTTCCTTGTTTATTATAGCAATAACAATCAGGGTATGTGGCTCCAATTGAATGGTAGAATCTGATTAGCATCTATTTTTCCCTTCGGTACACCGCTAACAATACAAGAAGCCGTCCACAGGGTTGAGTCCCCACGGCTTGTGGGCGGCTTCTTGTATTGTTAGCGGTGTACCGAAGGGAAAAATAGATGCTAATCAGATTCTACCATTCAATCTGTCACCTTCCAAGGGACCTACAATAGTCCAGACGCCTCCACCACCAGTACCCCCCCCCCTCACCAGCCTGTATTGGGAACCGCCTGGCCTCAGCCCTACAGGGATTACACAGAGAAACTGATTCAGGAGGGATCTTGGGTGCTCCTATAGATTCTGCTATATGGAGGGGTTATGTACCCTTTATACCCACTAAAGAGGACTTTTGCTTACTAATGTTAGAAATATCAAATAAGGAAAGAAAGAAAGATGGGCTTACGGCAAAAGTTTGTTTAAATCAAAAAAAGAAACATAATTTAATAACAAAATGTTGTACTTTAGTCTGACAAAGAACCACTATGCTATGTTCCAAACTAGACAGAGGTCTCTTATAACATGGGGAAGATTATGTATTAACTTTGTATAGTTTTTTTTTCTTTTTTTGATTTACACACTTTTGCCATAAGCCCATTTTTCTTTCTCTCCTTATTTGATATATCTCACTAAAAAGGGCGAGGCAAATGCTAACAAATTAGATATATATAATCTATGACTATGGAGATAGTATAAACAATTATGTACTACTAGTGTTAGAAGGTAAAGAAGCATGCAGGTAAGAAATAAATATTCTCCATATTGATTTTCATGCCTTGGCCGACAGGGTGGAATTTGTGGATACTGAGCTTCAGGCAGCCAGGGGCATGATCATGCAATTCCAAGAGCATGTTTCCTCACAAGTGGTGACCCTATGTGATTTTAAGCAGCACCTAGAGGACCTATACAACATATTATCAGAGTAGGGGCGTTACCGAGGCCACCCAAGCAGCTTAAATCTCACTGGTACGTGAATCTATATTTAACAACATCTTGGGGTGGCCACATTAGGTCCATATTAAGTTTAATAGGGCACACCAAGCCCCTGACCCTCCAACCCATCTCTCTGGACCTAGAGATGTCATTTTTTCAAAAAAAAAAAAAAGATATTATGAGATCTGCCTGCATCATGCGATTGGTGGATTTTAACAGTGCTGAAATCCAACTCTTCCCGGATTTGTCATGGATCACACTTCAACAGCATCACAAGCGTCAACCTCTACTTACCATATTGTGAGATATTGTCATTCTTTGTTTATCATGTGAGGGGGAGACGCTAATTATTAGTACCACATCCCTATATGCATTACACAATTCGTTCTTAAATTCGTTTAATGGGACTTTTGAGGTTGAACTTTCACATATTCAATATTAAGCTTACAATGTTTATTCCATTACACATACATAAAACATTCTTTAAGATCCAATTATCCACGCCTTCATTCAATTGATAATATGCAGCCATGGCCTGTATGATGTTTGGTGGGATCAACACCCTGTGGAAAGATTATACACCTTTTTCTCCAATCCACACGAAACTCATACTCACTTAGAATATTTTTTCATCAATCATTTGTCCTTTAAGGCTACCATAGGTTCCAATGTCAGATGTCAGATCATGCCTCCTTAATATACACAGTGAACTTAGGTAACCTATCAACTCATAAGTGCCATTGGTGCTTAAACAATTACCTATTGAAATATGGACCTACTAAATGAGCCATTCAATTTGAGCTGTGGCAAGTAGAAAACTGGAACTCTTTTCCCAATCAGCCTGTCTGTGAATGGTTAGGGGAGGAGTTAAGACCTGAACATTGTTCAAATTGAGTAAAGGTGCTCTAAATAAATTGGTCTGAAGTGCAAAGGAGGATGTCGTCAGTGAAAAAAGCTGTTCTGATTTCGTTATTGTGAATTTTTAACCCATGTAACCCTGGGGAGTGTTCAAAAAAACCTACGAAAGGTTCTACTGCTATATTAAACAATAACAGGAAGAGGGGGTAACCCTGTCTGGTGCCCCTTTCTAACAGTATATTTGTTGATAAAAACCCTGGCATATGGACCTTGACACACGGTGAGTTGTACATGGCTGAAAGCAGTGATATATCCACAAACAAAGCCCACCTGGGAAGAGGAGATCATGTTTAGTATTATTGATGCTGGTCTAATAACTAGAATTTTTCTAGAGTCTAGATTGATTAGTGAACAGTACGATACGGTACGATTTGGGATGTCTGGGGTCCCTACCCTTCTTGGCAATCACTTCATTAAAGGATTCCTTACCAGAGGGAAAAATAGGTGCCCTGCTCCCACAAGAATATAAACTGTGCATATCACATCCCCCATTATCTTATAGAATTTGGCTGTGAACCTATCCGGTCCTGGTGACTTGCCATTGGCCAAACCTTTATAGTGGCCTGTACCTTCAGATCTGATATTGGAGAGTTTAAAATCCCGATTCCTGATCGCTTAGCACAGTGTTTTTCAACCTTTTTTGACCCACGGCAAATTTATTACATTGACAAAATCCTGTGGCACACCACAAATTAAAAATGTTACAAAATTACACTCTGTAGCTAATTCTCTTGTCTCTAAGAATAAACAAGGCAATTAAGCTACCTACTGCCACCCACTGACATGGAAGAGTATTACATTACTCTGCCAGTGACTACTGCACAGACACTCCACAATGGTAATTGGATAATTTCCCACATTACACCTGAAGATCTCTCCCGGCACACTAGTGTGCCTCAGCACAGTGGTTGAAAATCACTGGCTTGGCATATAACCTGCGGTAATAGTCTGCTAGCTGGGGGTTAATTTGTGCAGGGTCTGTTACTGGTATCCCTTCCAGAGTCAGTAGTAAGTAAGGTCACTACACATTAACCAGGGTATATTAATACCCTGGTTAATGTGTAGTAACCTTACTAGGTTGGCCAACATTTTCCCTGCTTTATGCCCAAATTTGTGAAAATGCAATTTTGCATACCTTTGTTTGAATCTTTCATTAACTTCTATTTGTTCTTCTTTAGTGGCATTGGATGGGGAATCGGTAAAGGCATTGTTTCGCCTGGCGCAGTTTATGTAGCACCTGAAAATAGTTTGTGTTTGCCTGCGGGTCATTTCTATGCTCCTTGTTTGTGGACACATTGGTGTGCCACTCCAAGTGAAATTCTGCCTGAAAGGGGTTGTCTTTATTATTATTATACAGTATTTATATAGCGCCATCATATTACACAGCGCTGTACAAAGTCCGTAGTCATGTCACTAACTGTCCGTCAAAGGAGCTCACAATCTAATGTCCCTACCATAGTGATATGTCATTAATGTAGTCTAAGGTCAATTTAGGGGGAAACCAAATTATCCTATTGCATGTTTTTGGGATGTGGGAGGAAACCGGAGTACCCGGAGGAAACCCACGCAGACACAGGGAGAACCTGCAAACTCCATGCAGATAGTGTCCTGGCTGGGATTCAAACCTAGGACCTAGCGCTGCAAAGGCCGGAGTGCTAACCCCTGAGCCACCGTGCTGCTTGTCTTTATATTGAAATGAAGGGAAACACCAAATAATGATATCCCCTTTAGGAATTGTGGTGGTCAACAACAGTTAAACAGAGGCATTGTCAGATATTGCAATTGATAAATTGGCCTGGAGCACTTGCAAAGCCACTAACTAAAATGGCGGTTAAAAGGTTAAGAGGCTAAAATTAAAACCTATGTGCCTCACAGCTGATGTTAAAAAAGACATAAGGAACAAGAAAACGGCATTCCAAAAATATAAAAATGAAGGATTACCATCATCATTTTAAATCTATAAAGAATATAACAAAAGATGTAAAAAGGAGATAAATTGTTCAAAACTTCAAAATGAAAGACAGATTGCAACGGAAAGTAAGGCAAACCCCACAAAAATGTTCAAATATATTAATAACAAAAAGATCAGATCTGAGCATTTAAGCCCCTTAAAGGATGTCACTGGGTTGGTAACTGGGGATAAAGACAAGGCAGATTTACTAAACACTTTTTTTAGCTCTGTGTACACAAAGGTAAATGGCAGAGCTCAGGTCCAAATTTATAAAAGCAATGTCACTGCCTTAAATGAGTCAGTGATATGATAAAGAAACAGCTGGGGAAAAGGCCAATGTGGTTCCTATCTTCAAAAAGGGAGCAAAGTCATTACCAGGTAACTACAGACCCGTTAGTTTAACGTCCATGGTTGGAAAGGTCTTAGAGAGTTTGATAAAGAACAACAGAGAGGAGTTTTTGCTAGAAAATATTAATATAAGGGATAGTCAGCATGGCTTCAAGAAAAACAGAAGTGGTCAAACACATTTACTTTCTTTTTATGAAGAAGTAAGTAAACAGGTACACAGTGGAATAGCAGTTGATATAGTGTACTTGGACTTTGCTAAAGCATTTGACACTGTACCTCACAGTTAGACAGTTAATATGCAAGTTAGGATCGATAGGTTTAGAAACGTCAATCTGTAAATGGATAGAGAACTGGCTTAAAGATCGCATCCAGAGAGTTGTAATTAATGATTCATACTCTGAATGGTCTAAGGTTATTAGTGGTGTACCCCGGGGTTCAGTGTTGGGACCTTTACTGTTTAACATCTTTATAAATGATATAATTTCTGTGTTTGCAGATGACACCAAACTATGTCTATAATCTACAAGCAGACCTGGATGTACTGTTTGATTGGACAGCCAGGTGGCAAATAACATTTAATATAGATAAATGTAAAACTATGCACTTGGAAGCTAACAACATGCATGCTTCATACTGTCTAGGGGGAATACATTTGGGGGAGTCAGAAATGGAAAAGGATCTGGGGGTTCTGGTAGATCATAGACCTAATAACAGCATGCAATGCCAAGCTGCAAAATCTAAAGCTAGCAAAGTACTTTCTTGTATTAAAAGGGGAATAGACTGCAGAGATTGAGACATTATCCTGCCCCTGTACAAAGCATTGGTCAGACCACATCTGGAACACGTAGTCCAGTTTTGGGCACCAGTTCACATAAAGGACATTGTGGAATTGGACAGGGTACAGAGAAGGGCAACTAAACTAGTAAAATGAATGGAGGAGCTCAGCTATGGGGAGAGATTAGCTGAATTGAATCTATTCTCCCTTGAGAAGAGACGTTTAAGGGGGGATATGATCATTCTATATAAATATATAAATGGTTCATATAGAGAACTTTCTTTTCAACTATTCACTTTAAGACCATTACATAGAACAAGAGGGCACTCTTTGCGTCTTGCGGAAAAAAAGTTTAAGCTCCGGATAAGGTAGGGATTCTTCACTGTTAGGTCTGTGAAAATGTGGAAAAGTTTCCCCCAGGAAGTAGTTTCAGCAAGTTCTATAGATTGCTTTAAGAAAAAGCACAAAATATAACTAGGTATTACAGCTCCAAAGTAAAGATATTGGAGACTGTTGATCCAGGAAACATCGGATTGCCTCATGGAATCAGGAAGGAATTTTTTCCCCAGTAAGAGCAAACTGTACCAGGGTATTTTTTGTTGCCTTCTTCTGGATCAACTATGCCCTTAGGGTTTTAATTCTGGGATATGTTTATTTCTCTAGTGGTTAAACTTGATGGATTTATGTCTTTTTTCAATCTGACCTCCTATATAACTATATAAATCAGACTTGTTGCAAAGGCTCTTGGGAGTTTTTCTAACCCTACTTATCATTTCCCATATAAAGCCAACTATTCCTCATTGGTTCAGGACATTAAGGCGCTCCTGCATAAATGGAATTTGCTCCGCCTCTCCTTTTTTCGGTGAATTGCACTCATTAAAATGTCTATTCTACCAAAATTGTTATATCTTTTTGAATCTCTGCCAGTGAATATCCCACGTTCATCGATTAGGCACATACAGGTTATGAATTTTTCTTATCGGGTTATAAACACCACTGTTTCCCTAAATCGGTTAAGTGCTCCTTAAAGACAAGAGGAGGCTTGGTTGTTCCGGACATTCTTAAGTATTTTCTGGCCTATCATTTCCATCAGTTGGCCGCTTGGGCAACACTGAGATGGATGGAGCTTGAGAAATTATGGATCAATCCAGTACACCCCAACTCCATGCTGTGGAGCTCTATTCTTCAAATATCTGGCTCCAACTTGCTAGGCTTTATGCACTTTACTAAATGTATCTGGACAAGTAAAGGTATCATCTTATGTCCCACAAATATTTATTTCTTTAATTTTTATATAATCCTCAAATTGCAGCAACGTATAATACAACCGTGGTGTTCCAAATAGATATTTTGTAGCACCCGTGTTACCTGTTTGAACCTGTTTCAAACAGGTAACAGGGCCAGCAGGTTTAAAGTGCATCAAGGGTTTTATTCACTAATACTATTTTCACACAAAAACAGGCAAAATAAAACAAACAGCAAAATAAAGCCTGGCCACTCGGCCACTAACTAACTGTTAGTTCTCTTTACGAACAATCCAGCCCAACCTATTATTGTGCAGGACTCTAAGGCCCTAACTATACAGCTTTTCCAACAAAGTCTGAGAGGCTGATTCATCAAGCAAAATCGGAAGCTCGCTCGCGCATTCGTATTCGCGATCCGAAATCGTACGCCGTCGCGCAATTCAGCAACTGAAAGAGCTCGCGGCCGGAGCCGCGCATCCCTGGCAGCTTTACACTGGCTTAACAGATCCTCCTTAATCGCGCAGCTGAAATCTAATCACCTTAATTGGCGGATGCGCGACCCCTATTGCCCATTTTGTTGTGAAGGCAGGCATCCGGCTTGGCAGTGAAATGCGAATGAATGAGCGCATAACTCCAGCCCGCGGTAAACCGGCTCGATATAACGGCGCGAAAGTACGCGCGACCAGCGAGCGCGGATTTCATTGATAAATTAGGCCCTGTGTCTTTACACACAGTTCACCTTGGACTTCCTCCCAGCTCACCAGCCAAGACAGAGACACAGGAATAAGCAGGCTGGGAGTTTATATCCCTAGCCTAATTTCCAGGATGGCTTTCAGCTGAGACAATTACACTTGGATATATCCTGGCTTCTTTAGCTCCCCCATCTGGCAAAGAAGCTTATTGTCATTCAGCCTGGTACTTCAGCACCCACTTCAGGTCAAAAGGAAAACTGTCCCATTACACAGAAAAATACTCTGCATATAACGTGTATCTGGGGCAAATGTAGCTATCATCCTGGAGGAAACCCTGAGTCTTTGTTGGCCAGCTGTTACATACCACCCCCCCTCTTGTTTCAACCTTAGAGTTGGAACACAGGCTGCCAGGTAGGTATAGACCCGGGATAAAGTATCTGCATTCCCCATCTGTACGCCATGACAATGCTTGACAGTAAAGCTAAATTCCTAAAGGGCTAAGAACCATCTGTTAACCCTCTTGTTAGTCTCCTTGTTTTGGGCAATCCACTTTAATGGGGCATGATCTGTTATTAGCAGAAACTGTCTGCCCAGCAGATAGTACCTCAAGGAATCAAGAGCCCATTTCACAGCCAAACATTAGTTTTCCATCGTAGCATAATTTACTTCATGGACCTTTAACTTTCGAATGAGGTAAACAATGGGGTGTTCTTCCCCATTTTGAACCTGGGATAGCACTGCTCCTAGTCCAATATTGGATGCATCAGTCTGCACCACAAACTCTTTAGAGAAGTCAGGAGAATATAGCACTGGCTCACTACATGAAGCCTTCTTTATTACCTTAAAGGCAGCTTCTGCTTCTGGGGACCATTTAACTATTACTGATTCATTCCCTTTTGTCAAATTTGTCAGGGGAACTGCCTGGGATGCAAAGTGAGGAATAATGCTCCTATAATAGCCGTCGATCCACAAGAAAGCACAAACCTGCTTTTTAATAATTGGGTGTAGCCAATTCTGGATGCCCTTTACTTTCTTTTCCTGGGGCTTTATTATTCCTCTTCCAATGGTTTACCCCAGATATTTGGCCTCTACTAGTCCAAAAGCACAGTTTTAAGGATTTGCGACAAACCCTGCTTTCCTCAGCATGTTTAGCCTGAATTTTTACTAAATGCTAGGCCCAATCTGCACTATGAATAATTACATCATCCAGGTAGGCCCCTGTATTTTTTTGATTTGGTCGGAGTACCTTATCCATCACCAGCTGGAACGTAGGTAAAGCATTATGTAACCCAAAGGGCATATTTTGGTACTGGAATGCTCTGTCAGGGGTCACAAAAGCAGTTTTCTCCTTAGCGGACTAAGACAGGGGGATCTGCCAATATCCTTTGGTTAGATGAAAGGTGGTCATGTATCTAGCATTCCCCAACCGATCAACTCATCTATCCAGGGCATAGAATAGGTATCAAACTTTGTGATCTGATTAAGCTTACGGTACCCTGTTTCCCCTATGATAAGGCACTGTCTTTTATTTTTTGAAATGCCAAAATATGCCCTAGGTCTTATTTTCAGGGGGATGTCTTATTTTTCCATGAAGAAGACTACAGTACACATTTATTGTTGAAAATCACTCATGATCCTTCTGATCACTCATGTGCCATTGATTGTCCCCTTCTGATCACTCTGTGCCATTCATTGTCCCCTTCTGATCACTCTGTGCCATTCATTTCTGTGCGTTTCATCGCATACCTATTGCCACGTCTTGGGTCTGCAGTTAGGTATTACCATCAAAGGTAAAGATGTTTCCGTTCATGATCTAGGTGAGTAAAAATAAATAATGAATTCATTATGATTTGGAACTGTTGGATAGGCTTCTTGAAGGCACTGGGCAATGGTTTTTATGCCAAATGAGTGCAGTATACTGCTATAAAGTGCTTCTACATCTATTGTGACTATAGTGGTATCTGGTGGGATTGATAGGTTATGGGTCAGTTTAGGTACGTCTATTCTGTCCTAAAGATATGACGGATATTTGGTGACTAGGGGACGTAGATTTGAGTAAATAAGCTTGTGATCCAATGCCTGAGACAATTAGACGTCCAGTGGGACGTAGTAGGTTCTTATGTACTTTTGGCAGTATGTAAAAAGTAGGTAATATTGGGTATTTGTTAGTTAGTTAGGTATTCCTTAGTTTTGATGTCAATGATATTTGCTGAATAATATGCCTGCCAAATGATCTTATTGTACGCTTCAACAAGGATTTCAAGGATTTTGTTTATGGGAATTGCCCCCCTATATTGCCCCCCTTATCTGAGGGTTTGATACCTATGTCTTTTTGTTGTTTGCGCTTTCTTAGGGCTTGTTGATGTGACTGAAAAAAAGTTTCTGTCAAATGTAAGGTTTCGGGAAATGGGTGGAAAAAAGTTAGATTTAGGTTTCTTCTGGTGTATGAGGAAAGACTCATAGGTGTATTTATCTGGTGAAAGTCCAATGAATATAGGCCTTAAATCTAGCCCAATTGCCAACCCTGAGAATAATCAAAATGAACCAGTAACACAGAAAGTAGGGTTTTTTTAGGCAAATTATTTCAATTGTATTTGTAGTAAAAATCAAGTAGTAACACAATTCAAAAAATTCAAAGTTTGGTATGACCTAAGACTTGCGTCTTGGTCATTACCAACTTGGCCCTAAAGGGGCACTAGGCATTCAACTCCTAACCAAAATCTACAAATTCTTGGTAATTATGTTGTATACGTAGGTCAAATACCCGACGCGTTTCGCCCCATCTGGGCTTCTTCAGGGGTGTTGTACGTATGACAAAAGTGTACAGAAGTTCATTTGCAATGTCTAAATAAATATATAACAGATGAATACATTTAGTGAGTACAGGTAATAGTAGTATTGGTAAGTACATAGTCAAGTAGTATAAAGGTAATATGTCAAAAGGTGACAATCACAAACATTTGGAGTATTCTTCTGGTGTATGATTTGGATCTGTTGTAGATATAGATTCTAATTGGTTGCTTGGTGATTGTAATTGGATTTCCAAGAATAGTTCATGGGGATCCTTTAATGTTATAAAATCTTGTGTGTTAAAGTTTTTGTATAGATCAGGTTGGTATGGTAGCTAACTCTCATTAGATTTGTCGAACATCATTTCTAAGATTAAAGGTTGATGTCTTTGATAATTTTGAATTTATCCGGTTCCTGAAAAGAATAGAGGAATGTCCCATTTTTAGGACTTCGAATTCCAATTCAGATAATATTGTAGGATGAAACATAAATACTCCTTTACACACAGACATTGGATTCCCCTGCCAGCGCGGGGCCCTGCGGGGGACCAAGCGCCACCTCTTAGTGGCACCTCGGCCTATGTGCAGCAATCATGCACGCGGCCCTAACTTGGTCCCCCGTACGATCTGCCTACTGCTGGGTGGATCACCATCTAAGCACACAGACCGCTAATTGCGCACTACGTGCCAGATTTGGAGCCCCAACCACGTCATAGGGAGTCCCTATTCTTTCACACCCATGAAGCGCACACTCCCTCTCCGGGAGTAGACGTTGGGACACCGGAAGCCCTGCCATATTAGGCGGACTCCTGCACAGTCACAGCCCTCGTTGTGTCTGACAGTTCTCGTGCACGCGGCAGGACTAAATCTTTTACTCACATTCGGATGCAAGCTTTATGCTCTTCAGTATTATAGATGAATAACTCTTCCAAACTAGGCAGTTACTTCTACATACAATAATTAATATATGCAATGAACAAATAGCATAGTATAAAGATATGTTTACCTCACTAATTTGATGCATCAATCTCTATAGGTCTCTGAAGTATTAGTTATCTGCCACTTCTTCACTGTTGTATAAAATAAGGAGAATCCCCAAGCAGATTACATCTATAAAAGGGTTAATTGACTTTTTTCCTTCCTAGTTGTACTTTTTCAACTACATCCAACTGGTATGTATTCGATAAGAGTTTATAGGCCTAATTTATATATGTTTTTTTTTTCAAACAATATAATTTCATTGCTAATATTAACCGATTTCATTTCTAATAGTATCCAATCATTGTTGTAAATATTCCATTCATGTCCCTGAAAAAGTTAACCATTAAGATTTCTTACTCACAACTACTCAAATGTAAGTAGCCCATCAGTGTCTTACACGGAGAGACAGGACCACCAGGGGGTGCTACGGCTTGCACGGATGTGGTGCGAGCCCTGAGAAATCTAAGCAGTAACCAGATTTTCTCCAGAGCCTCTGATGGTAAGGATGTTGCGCCACTGGTTATTGCTAGGTTGCAGTCCTTGGGCACACCAAGGTGGGCAAAACACAGTTCTAAATCACAAAGCAGAAGGATAGTCAAGGAAAGCCAGGGTCAAGGCAGGCAGCAAGCAAGAGAGGTCAGGTCACACACCAGGGTTCCATTGCCAGGGATCCAGGAGACGGAAACTAGTGACACACAGGAGACACTGAAAGCAACAGGAGGCACAGGTGACTCCGGGATATCCACAGACAGACAGGAACACTGGAACAGCATGGGGAAGTTGGCTGGGAACCAACAGACTGGACAATGAGGGGTTAACGCAGGAGCTTGACAGAAGAAACACTGAATTAAACACCAAGAAAAACAGGAACTAGCTCAACAGAACTAGGGGCTCAGCCCAATGGAGACACGTTGCACAGTGCAGTCTGTGAGCTAGCGAAATAGCCAGGGCTGGTCAAGAGGCTATTTTCTGATTGGCCAGCAGATTGGACTGATTTGATAAAGCTTGTACACAGAGGCATGCTCAGCATCAGAACTGTCCGCATGTGCAGGAGAGAGATGCCTGCGCTTTAGTGAGGAAGAAGTAAGTGTGACAATCAGGCAACCTTTATATTTTTTTTTTTTAGCCTTCATATATACCTATATATCTCGAAACGAATTCCTACACCAAAATACAAATACCTGTACTCTATACAATTTGTCATGCATAATTAGTAACACTGATAACAATTTGACATATGTTAATTTATGGGACTATGATGATATCTGTGATTATGTTGATATGTGACATTATGCAGAAGCTTGAAATATATATTTAAAAAATGTACCCATCTGTAACAAGTTTGAGATTTATATATTTAACTAGTACATACCGTATTTTTTGCCGTATAAGACCCCCAAAACTGGGGGGGGGAAAGTGGGTGCGTCTTATACGGCAAACGCTGTTTTAAAAAATAATTAAAACAACATACTCACCTGATACCCCGATCGTGTGTACGTCTCCTCTTCTCTCCTCTCCTCGATGCTGGCTGCAGTGCGTGTCTCCTCCTTCCTGTAGAGCACAGCGAGAAAAAGCCGGCACACGCGCCCCCGCGAAGCACGGAACCCGGAAGCAAGCTCATCCCAGCATCCCGGAAGCAAGCTGATCCCGGAGTTCCCCGGCGGAGAAAAAGGTACCGTACCAGAAGGGGACTTTAAATTGGCACAGGGTGATCAGAAGGGGAATTTAAATTGGCACAGGGTGATCAGAAGGGGAATTTAAATTGGCACAGGGTGATCAGGTGATCAGAAGGGGAATTTAAATTGGCAAAGAGTGATCAGAAGGGGACAATCAATGGCACATAAGTGATCAGATGGGGAATAATCTTTAAGAATAATTTTTTTCTAGATTTTCCTCCTTTAAAATTGGGTGCGTCTTATATTCCGGAGCGTCTTATACGGCGAAAAATACGGTACTAAGCAATACACTTGATAGTATCAAACAAAAGCAACAATTATCTTGCTAAATATGAAACTATGTATGACTATGTTCTATATTTTATTTATTTTTTTCTTTTGAACCTATGCACAGACCATACAGTCCTTACATTAATACTCCTTTGAAGAAGCCCATTTCTGGCGAAATGCGTCTCACTCGAATAAGACTAATACGGCTATTTTACGAATCCGGTTAGAAGTGTTGTGTCTAGCATAAATACTCCACTCTGGGGAATACATAACTAGACTGGATATATGTTAAATGATCCATGTATCATAACTATGTATGAAACCAAAATATGTATCAATGCATAATTAATCTTTTTACCTAAATATCTCTGAGCTTGAACCTCATTCTTTTGTCCTCTCTCCTTTTAATTCGATTACTTTAACCCCCTGGAGTTCTAATTCTGTAAGTTTTTTGATGCAAAGAGTGATCTTTTTTTTTTTTGCATAGAAATTTTTGTTTATATTGTGGGCCTGAAATTCTTAGGATTAACTCCCAGGTATAATATTTATATCTATTTATTATAATCATAAATTATAATATATTAAATAAATATAAATAATAATTTTAAAAAATAGTGAAATAATAGACCACAACAATGTAATTTAAAAAAAAACAAAAAACAAATTTATGAAAAAATGTCAAAAGGTCAGATCAAGGTCAGGGATAATAGTGGGCAAAATGTAAATCAGGGCACTGGGCAGTGATGTTTGGTGCACTATATATGTACTTATATTTTTTTTTATGTTGTGTAGTGTTTTTTACTGTAAAAACCATTTAAAAGCAGATTACATTGTAATCTGCTTTTACATTTCCTGCCCGGCCACACCCCCCGAATACATCACAACTCTCATCACCAGGAAGATGTCACATATGATACTAAAGTGCTACAGTTACATAAATCCTCTTTATGCCACAAGAAATGGGCAGACAAAAAGAGGAGCCCTGCCTCTAGATTTGCATCGGGAGAGGTCTGGTTGTATACTAAGCATATATGTCTTCGAGTCCCATCTCCCAAACTTGCTACCCGTTTTGTTGGACCCTTCTCTGTTTTTTCGCAGATTAATCAGGTAACCTATAAGTTGTGGCTGCCCTCCAGTCTTCGGATTCACAACTCTTTTCACGTGTCTCTCCTGAAGCCTCTCATTCTCAACCGTTATTCCCACAAATCCCTTCCTCCTGCTCCTGTCCAGGTGAATGAGGAAAAGTTTGAAGTAGAGTCCATTATTGATTCTAGACTGCTCTGTGGCAAACTGCAATATCTGGTTCAATGGAGCAGCTATGGTCCAGAAGAATGATCTTGGGTGAAGGACTTTCATAGGCAGTTTCCCAAGAAGCCGGGGGTATCCCTTCCGAGGAAGGGCCCTAAGAGAGGTGGTACTGTCACAGATCAGCAGCACAGCTGATCTGGTACTTGTTGTTCACCAGATAAATGTCAGATCAACATCAGTTTGTCTCCTTACCTTGCTTCAGATTGCTCTGTCCAGGCCATGGAGGTAGAGGCGTTGCCAGAGTTTTCTAGCTGATTTATCTGTACCTGCTCATTCAGTCCCTGCCCAGCCTGCCTGTCAGCCTCACTATATAAGCTGTGTTCAGACTGACACTCCTTTCCTTTGCAATAGGTTTACCTGAGGCTCCAGTTCATGTGTTTCTAAGTGCTGATTCCCTGGTTTTGACCTTGGCTTGTTTGACTTGTGTTTGTTTCCAAGTGTTCCCACCTTCCCTGAACTGGTCCTGCTCTGGTTTTCAAGATTACCTATCGATTTGGTACTACACTTCGATTCCATCTGCAGTTAGCTGCCGTCTGCATGGGTGTGTCTGAGGGCCGCAACCTGGGAGCCATCCGCAGCAAGTCCATCACTCCTTGCGGGGTGTTCTGGTGAACACTGGGCGGTTCCCTAGACTCTGCACCTCAGTTCATATTTGCCAAACATGCAGATTGCACAGAGGGTCCACATCCCCATACTTGTGGCAAAACCGTGACACCAACATTGGCATATTTTGAAATCAGACCAAAGAATTAGTAAACCCATGGGAGACAAACCATTAACTACATATAGAAAATCACAGTCATTAAAAGATCAATTAGTATCCAGCCACTTTCAACATGAACCCCAAATGAAGTCTCAACCTAAGATTCAAGGCACCAATAAATGTGGCCAATGTCACTTGATCAAAGAAACCCATTACCATGAGAATACTTAATGGGAAAAATCACAGACCCCAACATCCTATAGATTGTACCACAGCTGTGGTACATTTATTTGATCACCTGTACCTGCAGAGCATTCTATGTTGGGAAAAAAAACAACCTTTTAAAAAAAGGATTTATGAACATATTCATTCAATTACAGTGGGAAGAATAATTACACCAATCTGTCACCATGTGGGAACTCGACATCAGTACAACACTAATGGAACACATACCACCAAACACTAGAGGAGGAGATGTAGATTAAAAAAACTCCTTCAACTTGAAACAAAGTGGATAATAATAAGAGCCACACAGAACCCAGGCCTGAATGACTGCATTAGCTACTAACCATTTCCTATAACACCATGTAAAACATCCATTAAATATTTATGTACAATTTCATATCAAACAAGATCAGCTTATGACAACTAACATTACCCTCATAAATCTCAGATATTAAATTAATAAATACTGGTATATGTAAACATGGATGATAGTATATACATCACCCATGTTCACTAAGTTGCATACACTGGTAACCACACATCTACTCAAGTACACACTTGTACCCTGGTTATATGTATATTTAGCCCCCTGGCAGTAAATTTTCATGGGTATTTTTTTCTAGGACAGGAGGTAATAGCAGCACAGACAGACACAGCTCTCATTCTGCTGCAGCTGCTGCTGTTGTAGTAAGAGAGGTAGGATTATTTCACTGTGAAAAATAGGTGGGGAGCTGACAGCTGATTTCCCGAGGTCCATAGAACATGCCCACTCTCGGGAGCTCACGCTGAAGTAGAATCCCATAGAAAAAGATAGGAGATGCGCGCGCAGAGTAGAGACAGCTGACTGTGACGCCCAATCAGCTGGTTGTAAGCATTCCGAAGGTAGGATTATCTCATAGGACACCAGGCGTGTTAATCAATGTCATCAACAGGAAAGTATGACAGCTGTGTTTGTGTGTGAATGCTGCGTATTATGTTCTGCAGCCTTACATCCCTCAGAGTACAAAACAAATCTCCTAGCTAGCAATACATCTCCCCATCCTTAACAACTTTCAAAATATGGGGGTCATAATTTTAAAAACTAGTGAAAATTGAAAATCAGGGTTGCTGTTTTAAATTAAGTGTGTCTAGAAGCCCAAAATTAAACATACAAATTATGGACCCCTGGGCCCACTTACATAGCAAGGAGGTGCGACCCCTAAATTTATACCTATCTGCCACAAAACTAGAACTGTTATACTACACTACCCTGTCCCCTTCCCTACATTGAACCCAAATATTCTCTGGAATGGGGAAATGTACAAAATCAAAAATGTAGGTGCAAGTGAGGGACACCTGTGAATAACATTTAACATAACCCCCTAAAATCTTATCGCTATGACATCGTCGGGACATAAAAAAAAAACTCTGCCCATCAAAAAAAACCACCCTGATACAAATTGCTGGTTGCATATTTCGTCAGAACCCCAATTTCTCCTCAAGTGGAGGGAACAGGTAAACAAAATTAGAGGTGCAAGTTGGGGACACCTGTGACTCCCCCCACACCCCAAAAACATGCATTTAGGGTAATTGGCTTTCCCCTAAACTGACCTTAGACCTGCAGACTACTGCCCACTGAGCTATGCAAGGCCACCCAGTGAGCAATAAAGAACAAGTAGCATCCCGCTCCATGCCTGGTTGTCCAGCTGTCCATAATGAGGTCAATTTGGCTTGACACTGAGAATGCCAATGCCCGGGAGAGGTTTTCTATTACATGTGCATGTAAACTGGGAATAGCTGTGTGCAAGAAGTAATGACTGGTTGATATATTCCACCGCCGCTCGTCACAGGCCATCAGGTCACTGAAGGGAGCAGAGTCCACAATGCTGTACGGCAGTAGCTGCAAGGTCAATAGTTTGGCTAGACGTTAATTTAGTTGGATGACTCTTTTGTTGGTTGGGCCCATAGTCTGATGCCTTGTGCAGAACTCTGATAGAGCAGGCTGAAGGGACTGGGAGCTAGGGAAGCTGAAGGGGTCACTTCCTTGCGGCGACAAACGTTGTCTCAGGCCACAAAACCAGAAGGGCAGAAGCTAATACTTCATCGCCTCTAGATGTCTGGCTGGCACCAACCTCCTTAGGCATAGTAACAATTGTTGGGTTAGCACAATTTATTTAATATCAATTATGTCTCACCAACAATAATGCTTTATCAGTATATACTGGTATATGTATACCAGACATGAGGTCATCCTAAAGAAATGCAGCATATCCTGTAAGGTTTAATCCTTCTTGTCAAGTAGTCGAATGGAAGAAGCATTAAAAGAACTGAAAGATTACACTAGTATTGACCAACAGAGGCAGATCATATTCTTACAAGCAACATCAAGGTTAGAATCTAGAATTGCACAACTGCATGATCCTGCGTCCTGCTCTTCTATTTCCTCCAAGGGATCATCTAAATCACTGAGATCCTCTTCCCAGAAATCATCCTTAAGTAGCCAGTTAATCAGAGCCTGAGCAAAAGTGGAAGCATCTAAAGCCGAAGCTCACTGCATCAAGAAAGAAGCAGCTCTCAAGGCTAAAGCAGCAGAAGCTGCACGCAGGCAAGAAGAGGCAGAAGCCCAGCTAGAAGTTCTCCAAAAAGAAAGGAAGGAAGCCATGGCCATGGCAAGATTATGCGCACTGGAGCAAATGGCTGAACAAGGAGACCTAGGAGTATATCGTCCCATTTTGACGGCAGCAGAAGATCCTGTTAAGCGGACTGCACAGTTTGTCCTGGATCAGAGCATCAGAAACGCAACTATCCCTACAGTTGAGAATATTCCGTATGATTCTCCAGTGCCGCAAAAAGAAGATGTCACATCTTTCAACAGCAAGGTACCAAGAGAATCTGTGTGCACAAGGACTGAGAAAAACGTTATAGCTGATTTTGCCAATTACATGATTCGGCGTGAGCTCCTCAACACTGGACTCACAAGGTTCGATGATCGTCCAGAAAATTACAGAAGCTGGAGAGCTACATTCAAGGCAGTAATCAAGTGCCTGGACATTGAGCGTATGGGAGAACTTGATCTTCTTATCAAGTGGCTAGGCCCTCGGTCTTCAGAACAAGTTCAGAGACTTAAATCTATCAATATTGAGGCCCCAGCAGTAGGCCTTAAGTTTGTTTGGGAGCGACTTGAGGAAATCTATGGTAGCCCTGAAGCTTTTGAACTTGCTTTGTTTAAGAGACTTCAAAACTTCCCTAAATTATCAAATAAGGATAATCATAGGCTTCAAGAACTAAGCAATCTTCTTCTTGAGTTGGAAACAGCAAAGCTAGATCCACATCTTCCAGGCCTTAGCTACTTGGATACTGCTCATGGCGTGAATCCAATTATATCAAAATTGCCTTATTATCTTCAGGAGAAATGGACTATGGTGGGCTCAGAATACAAAAGATCACAACAAGTCAGCTATCCGCATTTCTCCTTTTTGTGCGAATTCATCGACACCTTAAGCAACAAGCGTAAGGACCTGAGGAGGGCAGTCTCTGTCAGGAAGACTGGAATTTCGCCTAGTACCTCAAATGCCAGTAAAGGAACCAAAGAAGAGGAACCTGGTGGTCCTAACCTTCTGTGCCCCATTCATAACAAGCCAGGTGTTCAAGAAAATGCCCTTTGAAGAACGCAAGACATTTCTGAAAGACCATGATATCTGTTACAGGTGCTGCGCATCTACTGAACACTTTGCTAGAGACTGTAAAGCTATAATAAGATGTTTTGAATGTAACAGTGACAAACATGTGACAGCGTATCACCCGGGTTCATCTCAACAGGTAACTCAACACATTTGTGATCCTAAGTCCGCACCAAGTTTTGGCGGAGAGAGTAGTAAGCAACAGAGTGAGCCTGTGTTCTCCAAATGCACTGAGGTATGTGGAGAGAGACTTTGTGGCAAATCCTGTGCTAAGATATGTCTGGTTAAGGTCTTCGCTACAGGACAACCAGAGAAAGCTGTGAAAATGTACGCCATTTTTGATGACCAGAGTAACCGATCATTAGCAAGCCCAGAATTATTTGACCTCTTCAGCATCGGGGGAAAGGCCCAATCATACTCGCTGCGCACATGTGCAGGCCAAGTGAATGTTTCAGGAAGAATCGCGTATGGATTTACAGTAGCTCCCCTCTTTGAAGATGCGCAGTTCCCTCTTCCTGCACTCATCGAATGTGATCAGCTACCAAACAACAGAGAAGAGATTTCTACTCCGGACGCAGCATGTCACCAACCTCATCTTAGGCGCATAACTAACTACATTCCACCTCTCGACAAGGGAGCAGAAATCTTAATTCTTTTGGGTAGAGACATACCAAGAGTTCACAAGGTATACCAGCAGTGCAATGGACCTAACGATGCTCCTTATGCACAGAGACTTGATTTGGGTTGGGTTGTCATTGGCAATGTCTGCCTAGACAAAACACGAAGAACCTATAATGTGAGTTCCTGCAAAACAAACATATTAGGAAATAGACATATTTCTTACAAGACTGACTCAAATCTAAATCAACTCAGCAACATGAAAGAGGACATCTGTAACAAGATCATACCTGTTGATCAATCATACCTGTTGATCTCAACGGTACAATCGTTCAAACTACCTGTAATGATAATAAAATAGCACCTTCCATTGAAGATTAGGAATTCATTAAGATAATGGACGATAAATTTCTTAAGGACAGCTCCAATAGCTGGACAGCGCCTTTACAGCCTTTACCGTCTTTACCAACTCACTGAAAGTGCAATAGACTGGGATACCCCATTGCCTACAGGCTTACAGCCAATTTGGCAGAAGTGGAAGGAATCCCTAAAAGAATTAGAACAGCTCGATATTCCACGCTGTTACTCTTCTAGTTCTCTTACTGACAGTAGAAGGAAGGAGATCCATATTTTCTCAGATGCATCCACAGAAGCTATAGCGGCTGTTGCCTACATCAAGGTAATCGATGGTTCGGGACATCCGAAAGTGGGTTTTGTGTTAGGAAGGGCTAAACTCGCCCCGAAGACTTCACACACAATCCCAAGATTGGAACTATGTGGGGCAACTTTAGCTACTGAAATTGCAGAGTTCTTGCAGAATGAGATGGATATCAATATTGATGCCATCGAATTCTACACTGACAGTAAGGTTGTTCTAGGCTACCTAAATAACACAGCAAGAAGATTCCATTTGTATGTAGGCAACAGAGTGGAATGCATTAGGAAGTCCAGCAAGCCTGAACAATGGCACTATGTTCCTACCGAATTGAATCCTGCGGATCTTGCCACCAGATCCATGCCAGCTGGTAAACTTGCCAAAAGCCACTGGTTTTCAGGCCCAGAGTTCCTATCATTTTCATCTCCTCCAACATTCGACAGTGACACCAAGTTTGAACTCATTGAACCAACCAGCGATCCTGAGATTTGCCAAGAAGTTACTACATTGGTTTCCGAAATACATCCAATAAGTCCTAACTTCTGGTCAAGACGCTTTGAACGTTTTTCTTCTTGGACAAGACTAGTGCACGCCACAACATTGCTAGCTCATATTGCTCATAGCTTCTCATATTGCTCATAAGACAACCCAAGTCCCTAGTTGTCATGGGTGGCATACATGCAAGAGATCACACGGAGTGTCGGAAATTGAAAGGGGAAGCCTGTTTATCATACGTTGTGTACAAGAAGAAACCTTCCTTGAAGAGCTCAAGTGTCTAAAAGATGGAAAACAAGTTTCTAGGAACAGTTCTCTTTATAAATTGAATCCAGTAATAGATGGCCAAGGCATGATGAGGGTTGGTGGTCATTTGAATAGAGCAAGGTTACCAGAGAAGGAGCAGAACCCTCTGATCATACCAAACAAGCATCATGTAGCTACTTTACTCATCAGACATCACCACGAGCTAGTTAGCCATCAAGGGAGACACTACACTGAAGGCGCCATTAGAGCTGCAGGACTGTGGATCATTGGAGTAAGAAGAGTTATTGCTACCATACTACACAAGTGTGTCAAGTGTAAAAAATTAAGAGGGAAACAGGAACAACAACATATGGCAGATTTGCCTGCTGACAGATTAGGCACAGAACCACCCTTTACCTATCTTGGGCTTGACATTTTTGGGCCATGGACAGTAATAGCAAGAAAGACACGAGGTGGTCAAGCGAGCAACAAACGATGGGCAGTAATGTTTACATGCTTAAGTATACGTGCTGTTCACATTGAAGTGATAGAATCAATGGATACATCTAGTTTCATCAATGCTTTTAGAAGGTTCGTATCCATTAGAGGTCCAGTGAGGCTACTAAGATCAGATTGCGGAACCAACTTTGTTGGGGCATGTAAAGAAGTACAGATTGATTCAAGTCAATTTGAAAGACACTTGAATAACCAAGGGTGTGATTGGAAATTCAACCCACCACATTCTTCACACATGGGTGGAGCATAGGAAAGAATGTTCGGCATGGCGAGACGGATTCTGGACTCTATGCTCCTTGATGTGGGTTTTACACGACTGACTCATGAAGTCTTGACAACATTCTTAGCTGAAGTGGTTGCTATCATCAATTCTAGACCTCTAGTTCCCATATCTTCTGATCCAGAGTCTCCAGTTATTTTGACTCCAGCCACCCTGCTTACCCAGAAATCAGGACTGGTCTCTACACCACCAGGGACTTTCCACCACCTTGATCTATATAAGCGCCAGTGGAGACATGTGCAACATCTTGCAGACTATTTCTGAGAAAGATGGAGAAAGGAATACCTCTACCTTCTGCAGGGGCGCCGGAAATGGCAAGCACAAAGGCCTAACCTACAAGTAGGTGATTTAGTCCTGTTGAAGGACCAAGAAGCACATCGTATCGATTGGCCTATGGGCCTAATCTCTAGGGCTGTTCAAGACGAAGATGGTAGAGTTCGCAAGGTCCAGGTGAGGACTGTCAGAGATGGAACTGTTAAGACTTTCTTCAGGCCAGTCACCGAGACTGTCTTGCTCCTACCTTTAGAGAAAGCCTCGAGTGGAATACCAGATGTTGAAGCAACCTGAGATCTTTTAAGACTGTACCAAAGAAATGACTACTGGAAGATTAAGTACAATATTGTTACTTGTGTTCTTTTTTTTGTTTTTGTCTTACAGGTCCTTGGAACAAGTATCTGCATATATAATTTGTTGATATTGTTTAAATTGTGTTTATATAGTGGTATCTACAGATACCAGACGGGGAGTGT
>NC_092868.1:19199782-19266772 GCF_032062135.1 Pyxicephalus adspersus
TGCCCTGACGTGCCTGGCTCAGGACTTTCTCGCTCTCCCTCTGATACTGTAATAAGAGCAAACAAAAATAAAAAGTTAAATTACACACAATTATATGCAACCTACCTCTCTAAAAGTTGGGTACATACGTGGCTCAATTTCCACCACAGAGTGTACTACCTCCTCTTCAGGGGAAACCAGTATGAACTCTGCATAAATAAATAATAAATAATATCTTTATTCGTTTGATCTGACTGTTCGCACACAGTATTCATTTCCTGTGGTGCACGTCACTTCCTGTATCGTTCAAACAATCGCATCTATCGTGTGTACAATATCTGCGAACGATCGTGTCGTTATCTGTATGTACAGGATCGGTGCCATACGATTGTTCGCAGATATCGTGCAGGATCGTTCATCGTTCGTTTACCAGCGATAAAAATTGGAAGTGTGTACGCAGCTTAAGAGATATCATGTCATTGTAGGATAACCTAAAAAAAAAAAGTTTAATAAACACAAACACTTCATAAATTAATTTACCATTAATTTTTATTCTTTTTTTAACACATTTTTTTTTATCCGAATTTTTACCGTCGGATCTCGTTTTTTTCGGGTTGGGTCTACCCGAATTTGAACAGTCATTTTTGGGTCGAATATAAGAACAACCCGAATTCGAACACCAACACTATTCTACACCAACACTATTCTTTGGTAAATAGCAAGAGGTATAAAACACTGAAAATTTGTTATTTTTTATATAGCAGGACAGCAATTTTTTTTTTACCAAAGGTCTTCCTTGGTAAATAGCAAGAGGTATCAAACACTGAAATATCTGTATTTTTTTTATATAAAAGGACAGAATTTTTTTTTTTTTACCAAATGGTCTTCTTTGGTAAATTGCAAGAGGTATCAAACACTGAAATATCTGTATTTTTTTATATAGTAGGACAGAATTTTTTTTTACCAAACGGTCTTCTTTGGTAAATAGCAAGAGGTATCAAACACTGAAATATCTGTATTTTTTTACATAGTTGGACAGAAATTTATTTTTAACAAATTGTCTTTTTTGGTAAATAGCAAGAGGTATCAAAAACTGAAACATCTGTATTTTTTTATATATTAGGATAGAAATTGTTTTTTACCAAACGCTCTTCTTTGGTAAATAGCAAGAGGTATCAAACACTGAAATATCTGTATTTTGTTTACAGTAGAACTGTGCTGTTCTGCCCATTTAAACTTATGGTCATTTATTAATAGTGTATTGTATTTTACTGTCGCCATCTACTGGTCGTTTCTATTATACCATGTATATTGAAGTCCCTAGGGGGTTTTGTAACCAGGGTAACTAGGAAGTAACCTCTGAATCTGGAAGTCTTCTGAGACAACCTCAGTTGAAGTTTATTATTAAATTTATAAAATTTTGGACATATTTTGGTGAGTCATGCCTAAGAATTATAGCCTACAATCTAAAATAAATTTCCATGCAAAAAATGTTTTTTTTTTTTCCTTTTTGCATGGAAGTACAGAAATAATTAAAACACCCAGCATTCGTGTACGCGTCCCTCTGTGATTTCTGATGATGTCAGTGCATACGCCCGTCGACGGGGGTCGTAGCAGGAATTTCAAATATTTTGTATTGGATTCAATACAAAGTCCTGTATCCAATCCAATCCAAAATAATACAAAATATATTTATGTGGTTTTGTCTATAGGTATGTGACGTTGTACTCTGTTTTAAAATTTACCACACTTGGGAGGTGTTTTAGAAAAATATATTTCTAGACAGTATACCGAATTATTGCATTTTCAGTATTTTTTATTTATTTATGCATCCTTGTTTAACCTCCTGGGTGTTTCACTGATGTCTAGATTTCTGTACCAAAAGCGGAACACTGTTTTTCATGAAATTTTTTTTTTAAATTGTAGACCTGTAACTTACAGAAATATGTCCGAACAAGGGTCTAGTAGATATCATGAACAAACATTTTTTATATTCATTATTTTTACTAGAACCCTGTTCGAACATATTTCTGTAAGTTACAGGTCTACAATTTAAAAAACAATTCATAAAAACCTGTGACGCTTTTGGTACAGAAATCTAGACATCAGTGTAACGCTCAGGTGGTTAAACAAGAATACATAAATAAATCAAAAATACTGAAAATGCAATAATTAGGTATACTGTATAGTAATATATTTTATTTTTACAATACAAAATAATTGAATTTCCCACTACGACCCCTATCGACGCGCGCACGCACGGACATCATCAGGAATTGCCGAGGGACGTGTACGCAAACACCGGGTGTTCTAATTCTTTCCGAACTTCCATACTTCCGTGCAAAAAGTGTTACATTTTTTGCATGGAAATTTATTTTAGATTGTAGGCTATAATTCACCGAATTACTCAATAATTACTAATAATTCACCGAATTACAATGAATTACCGCATAACTCACCAAAATATGTCCAAAATTTTATAAATTTAATAATAAAATTTTTTTTAATAAAACATAAAAAAAAAAAATCTTTAAAAAAAAAAAAATCTTTAAAAAAAATCATAAAAAAAAATCTTTAAAAAAAAAAGTGAATAATGTAATGTATATGTACAGTAGCCTATATAATATATATATAATACAATTATATATATATTATATAAAGATTTCTTTGTATTGGACTCAATACAGCTTTTTTGTATTGAGCTCAATACAAAGTTCTTTGAATTTCCCGCCCCGCCTCCCGCACCGACGCATGCAGCGATGTCAACGGGAAACCCCGGACATCGTCACTGCACTCGCCGGGAGAAGAAGGAAGAGAGAAGATGTGTCCGGAGGAGCTGTGGGGACCGGGTAAGTATATTCTTACAGTTGTAATCCGATTGTCATACAATGTATGACAATCGGATTGCAATATAATGTTTGTTTAACCACCTGAGAAAAGTTTGGGTTTAACATTTTTTGCAAGTGTTTTTACCCCGAACCAAGGTCGGGTTTAACGGCCCGGTGGTTAAACTGATTTTTGTGTTTTTTATTTAATTTTATTATTAAAGTTAATTTTTTTTTTTTACATGATTGGATGTTTCAAACTTTATTTTATTCAGGATATCTACTAGACCCTTGTTCATGCATATTTCTGTTCTACAATTTAAAAAAAAAAAATTTCATGAAAAACAGTGTACCGCTTTTGGTACAGAAATCCAGACATTAGTGAAACGCCCAGGTGGTTAATGAGTTGGAATTTCTCAGTAAATACACAAGAAAGTGTCTTCTTCCATTTATTGAAGATTCTGACAATTGTTTAATTGACTGTCTTGGGGCACACACACCGCACAGTGCCGTGAGGGCAGAACTTTTACCAAACTGTCTTCTTTTTATATAGTAGGACACAATTTTTTTTTAACAAACGGTCTTCTTTTGTAATTAGCAAGTGGTATACAATACAATTGGTAAAACAATAAATAGTGGTAAAACAATAAAATATATGTATTTTTTTAGAGAAATACAGAATTTTTTCTGGCTGTTGTGATAGCAAGTGGGATCAGAAAAAAAAATCTCTATTTTTGTGAGAGAAATAGTAAGAGGTATCAATCACTGAAATATCTGTATTTTTTACATAGTAGGATAGAATTTTTTTTTTACCAAGCTGTCTTCTTTGGTAAATAGCAAGAGGTATCAAACACTGAAATATCTGTATTTGGTATATAGTAGGACAGAATTTTTTTTATTTACCACACGCTCTTCCTTGGTAAGTAGCAAGAGGTAACAAAGACTGAAATATCTGTATTTTTTTTAGAGTAGGAAACTGTTTTTTTGGTACATAGGAATAGGTAGCATCAAAATCTGCAATATCTGTATATCTACAAAAGGCTCCTAACCTGTCCCTGTCACAATCTACATCTCTCCCTGCGTCTATTCTTCACACAGAACACAAGATGGAGTGACTAACCCCTCCCTCAGATGTCAGCTCAGCTCAGATCTCTCCTGATTGGGCTGCTGGGTCTTTCAGTGCATCCTGGGAGCACATGAATCACTCCCAGGCGCGAATATCGCCGTAAATAGTGGGCGTTCCCGCCCCTTGCTTTTTCCCTAGTTTGTTCGGCTAGTACACTACCTCATGCCGAATCACAAGGCCTTTCTCGCTTAAATGTTCGGTAAGCAAGAAAGGCCTGATTTGCCGCGGGATCAAACTTACAAATCTCGCTCACTCATCCTTAGTTGTCAGAATAATCTCCTTAAAAAACCCAAAAACACCAGAGAAAGGACCTTCTTTTCAAAACAAATACTACCCAAAACCACCCTCCATCTACGACGTATCATCCCCAGATACAATAGCATCATATCTTTATATACAAGAATCTAGCCCAACATTGGCATATTTTGAAATTCATCGGAGATAAACCATCAATTAAAAATAGAGAATGTCGAAATCTCGGTCATTAAAAGATCAATTAAAAATAGAGAATCTCGAAATCTCGGTCATTAAAAGATCAATTAGTACCCACTTCCAACATGAACCCCAAATCAAGTCTCAACCTAAGATTCAAGGCATCTTTAAATGTTGCCATTGTAACCAATGTCACCGAATCAAAGAAACCCTCACCATGACACTACCTAATGGCAAAAATGACAGACCTCACTTTTGGTTGGTGAAACAAGAGGCTTTGAATCGAGTTGTGGAGTTAGAAAACACAGTTTTCTGATATTGTGCATTTGGGAGTTGTGTCTGTTTGACTGTTGGATTTGGTCTTTTTATACACATAGGTATACAAGGGCGTTGTTGTTGTCCACGTACAGCTGTTTAAGTTTTGGCCATTTATAGTGGTACTTGCATTCCAAAGAATTTCGAAATTTCGCCATCTGCTAACAATTAAACTGAGTAGATAGAAAAAGAAGAAACACAACTTCTTATATGGAAATATAGCTTATACAAGTATATGGCTCACATTAGCTCTATCTGTACAGTCCTGTAACAATATTTATTTAACCCTTCAGGTCCATGTTGGATCCAATGACAAAACAGATGGAACATGGAGGATCCTTAAAATCAGTTTAAAGAACTAGGTTTCAAGTTGAAGGAAAGGACCTACAAGGTTATGTTCTCTGGAATATTACCTGTGCCATGCACAATACAGGAAAGGCAGAGGGAGCTTAGACAGCTAAGCACATGGCTTAAGTCCTGGTTCCAAAGGGTAAGGGTTTGGATTCATAGAGCACTGGGCTGACTTTTCATTGGGGTACAACCTGTATGCCAGAGATGGTTTGCACCTAAATGAAAGGGGGTCTTCTATGCTAGGGGAAAGATTTAGGGAAATGGTGGAGGGATATTTAAACTAGGACAGAGGGGGGTGGGACAGTTAAAAATGGTGGCAGAAAGGTTCGTCAGGGGTCAGCCACTAGTGGAGGGTGGATTGGGGATAGTTGGAGGGAGGGTTATGGATAAATGTATAGAGCTTCCCATTATGAGGGGTTACAAACAAACATCGGCTTGTGCAATACTAGTTGGACCGAAAAACAAAAGGATTTGGCAAACAATGTTGGAAAATGCAGCAATGGTTTAAAGTGTCTGTTCACCAATGCTAGAAGTCTGGCAAACAAAATAGGGGAGTTGGAAGCCTTAATGAGTGAAGAGTATTATGACTTGGCATTGCTGAATCCTTGCTTTGTTCTTCACATGACTGGGCTGTCAATATTCCTGGTTATACTGGTCAAACGAAAGGGTAGTGGATGTTTGGGCCATGGCCAGAACATAAAAAACTCTGCCCATCAAAAAAATCTACCCTGTTACATATTGGTGGAGGCTTCAAGCACCTGAACCTTAATTTTTCTGGGGGGGGGGGGGGGGCAGAGGTGAAGAAAATTATAGGTGCAAGTGGGGGACACATGTGGCTAACTCCCCATAAAATTTCATCATTAGGCCATAAGAACATGAAAAACAGAAGGTAACCTTTATATTTTGCTTCTTTTTAGCCTTCATATATACCTATATATCTACAAACGAATTCCTACACCACAATACAAATACCTATACACTATACAATTTGTCATGCGTAATTAGTACAACTGATAACAATTTGACATATGTTATTATATGAGACTATGATGATATGTGTGATTATGTTGATATGTGACATTATGCAGAAGCTTGAAATATATATTTAAAGATATGTACCTATTTGTAACAAGTTTGAGATTTACACATTTAACTAGTACATACTAAGCAATGCACTTGATAGTATCAAACATGAGCAATAATTATCTTGCCAAATGTGAAACTATGTATGACTACCGTATTTTTCGGACCATAAGACGCACTTTTTTCCCCCCCAGAAGTCCCTGCGTCTTATGGTCCAAATGTAGCCTAAAATGCTGCTGTTTACTTTACAGGGTTTATTACATGTGTTTATGACTGTGCTGTTGGTTTTTAATGCACATAAAATATTTTAGGACACTATTTGTTTCAGAATCTTTTTTTTCTTCATTTCCCTTCTCTAAAAACTGGTGCGTCTTTTGGTCCAGTGCGCCTTATGGTCCGAAAAATACGGTATGTTGTATTTTTTTACTCTGTTGTTTTCTTTTGAACTTATGCACAGACTGTACAGTCCTTACATTAATACTCCTCTGAAGAAGCCTAGTGCTGGCGAAACGTGTCGGGGTTGCAGAAGACTAATTTGGGTATTTTACGAATCCGGTTAGAAGTGTTGTGTCTGGCATATATACTCCAGTCTGGTAAATACATAACTAGACTGGATACATGTTAAATTATCCATGTATCATAATTATGTAGTTCTTCATTATAGAAAAGATTTATATCGTGGGGCGTGGCCGGAAGTGGTGGCGGATGGTAGCTTCCGCTTAAGGCTCTGTAGCGTGATCGGGCACCGGAATAATTAGCGACTAATATCAAGCACTTTCTTCAACTTTTTTTTGCTCCTGAATACCCGGGCAGTCAGCTGTAGCCATGGGTAAGCGCAAAACCGGGTCTACGCCATGGAAACTGACTGATTTCTTTGCTGCTACGGATCAGGCCAGCCAAGATGGCGCCAGTAGGCGGATCTCCAGACATAATAAGAACACAGCTTCTCTTATTGAACACGCTGAAGGTGATGTGTCAAAGGGGAAAGATGGGGGATCGGAGACCACATCTCACTCCTCTTCTACTAATGCAAGCCCGGTTAAAACTAAATTATCGACCCCTGATGACAACGAGAATAGGGTAAGCCCAGTCATTTTTCCTATTTCGGTGGCAACGGAACTTACCGATCATATAGGGACTTTTCCCACATCAGATGGTCCGGTATCGGATACTACACTTAAGGAAATGTTAATTTCCCTACGTAGTTCTTTGCATCAGGATTTTTCAACGGTCTTTCACCAAATTAAGAGTGATGTGCATAAAATAGGCTATAGAATTGATCAAATAGAGCACAAATTGGGAGATTACGCAGAAGCTCATAATGATCTGGTAGATTCACTTACTGAGATGCAAGATACCTTACAACAGGCCCAACAAAAGTTGACAAATATGGAAGATCAGGCGAGAAGCAATAATATAAAATTTAGAGTTATTCCAGAAAATATATCTCACTCTGAGTTATGTGGCTATCTGTCTAAGTTAATTTTAACATTATTACCAGGAGCGACACCATTTGAGCTGATGATCGACAGAGCCCACAGACTTCCTAAACCTACGTACTTACCTGAGTTAGTGCCTAGAGATGTTCTAGCGCGCATTCACTTTTTTCATATTAAAGAACAACTAATGACCAGGTCCAGACAAGAATCTAAATTACCAGAGCCGTACTCTAATGTCACCCTTTTTTCGGATATATCACAAGCTACATTATTAGCAAGGAAGAAGTTTATAATTGTGACCCTAGCATTGAGGGAACATCATATTCAATATAGATGGGGGTTCCCGGTGAAGCCTATTGTTTCACGCAATGGGTCCAATTATACTATAAAGAACCCTCAATTGGGTCTTGAATTGCTTGAGAGCTGGGGCATCCAACCAGCTAACCAACCACAAGTATCTACAGCTAGTCACGCTCCGGGTCACCTTTCCCCAGAGTGGAAATATGCTTGAGTATTCAGTTTGTTATGAAGAAGTTGCAAAATGAAGATTATTATCCGGAGTCCGCTATCACGTCTCAGTTACCCCATACACAAGATGTGCAGTTTTATACTGCTTTCAGAATCCAATATGGATTCTTTTTTTTACTTTTTTTTACAACTTAAGAATTCCTGGTTTTTGATTTTATTTTTTATTTTATGTTTTGTTTACAATGGCTTTTTAGTTTTGTATTTGGTTAGCGAGAAAAGAGAAGACTTACTCCGATGCTACCACATGAATATGAGAATATTCCAACAAGTATCTACCTTTTCAGAGGGGTACTGTTTGTATAATGGGGCTTCGTATCCTATCTATTAATGATAAAGGGCTGAATAGCCCATTTAAAAGACATGCTATTTGGGATGAAGCTAAGAGACAGGATTCCAATATTTTATGTATCCAGGAGACACACTTTAAGACAGATAAAGTACCATACTTCTCTCATAAGGATTTTCCACATATGTTTCATGCTACATCTGCACAGAAGAAGAAGGGAGTGTCTATAGCTGTAGGATCCAATATATCCTTTTCTCTCATAAGAGTGGACATGGACTTAGAGGGACGCTATATAATTTTGGTGGCTAAATTTAACAATATAATTAGAACATTAGTGTCTTTATATGCCCCAAATGTTTATTCACTGAAATTTTTGTCGAAAGTTATTAAAAGAACAAAGAAAATCCAGCAAGGTTCACTTATAATCTGTGGAGACTTTAATTGTATTCCAGAAATCTCACTGGATACTTCCAATCGCAAGAAATACACAAGACCAACATTGAATTTCTTACTACGAAAAGAGGAACTTTATGATGTCTGGCGTTGTCTCCACTCATCTGAGAAAGATTTTACTTTCTTTACAGCTCCTCATCAGTCTTACTCAAGAATTGATTTGTTCTTGGTGGATAAATGGACTTTACAGCAAGTGACATCATCTTCTATTCACAATATAACTTGGTCTGACCATGCACCTGTGTCTATCTGTACTAATGAAAAAAAGACCCCTAGCTCTTATCTGTGGAGGAACAATGTGTCCCTGTTTGCACATGCCTCCACGAACGGTAAGATTTTAGGTAAACTGAAAGAGTTTTTTCAGTTTAATGAGTCACCGGAAGTAACTCCCCATGTTTTATGGTGTGCTCATAAGGCTTTTGCTAGAGGTATTTTGATCCAGCTTTCGGCGATTGAGAGCAGAAGTAGACGGCGACTTATCAGTGAATTGTTAACGAAAATTGGAGAATTAGAGAATATTCACAAAAGTAAAATTACCATCCCTATATCTCAACAACTGTTTAGATGTAGACAGGAATTGCGTTTACTGCTTATTGAAAAACAAGAAAAAATATTTAAACGCACAAAAACTCTCTATTATGCACAAGGTAATAGGGCAGGTAAATTATTAGCATCTAAACTTAAGGCTAAACAACTAAGATATAGGTTACCCTTTTTATACCATCATAAATCTAAGGCTCAGCTGACTAATCCTTTAGATATGGCTAATGCTTTTGGAGATTATTATCAAGAATTGTATAACCTTAAAGAGGATAGACAGATCCATCAACCTACTCAAAAATTAATAGATTCCTTTTTGGATTCGTTAAATCTACCAAATCTTTCAGAAGAGCAGAGGGATTTACTAAATAGACCGTTCTCTCCTTTAGAGATAGAAAAAACTATCAAGAGCTTACTGGAGCACAAATCCCCTGGATTTGATGGTTTTACAGCTGAATATTATAAGTCCTACAGATCTTTACTCTCTCCATATTTGTCGGCGGTATATAATCATGCAGTTCTAGATGGCTCTTTCCCTCCGGAAATGCTTAAGGCTATAATAATTACTATCCCGAAAGAGGGAAAGGCACCTTCTCATCCTCAAAATTTTAGACCTATATCGCTGTTAAATACAGATCTTAAGATATTTGCTATATTATTTGCTGCACGACTTCAGGAATTTATACCCCTGTTGGTCCATGGTGACCAAGTGGGTTTTGTTAAGGGTCGTCAGGCCTCTGATGCGACGTGCCGTACAATTAGTCTAATTAAAATTGCTGAAAGCTCAGGAGAACCGACAATATTTCTCACGCTTGATGCGGAGAAAGCTTTCGATAGAGTGCATTGGGGATACTTACAGGCAGTGTTGCAAAAATTCGGCCTGAGTGGTACAATTTTGTCAGCTATAATGGCTTTGTATACTTACCCTTCGGCTCAAGTATATTTATCAAATATGTTGTCCTCTCCTTTTAATATTTCTAATGGAACTCGTCAAGGTTGCCCTTTGTCACCTGCTCTCTTTACGCTGATTATGGAACCCTTTGCGCAAGCTATTAGAGATAACAAAAATATCAAAGGAATACAAATAGGTGAGTCTTCACATGTAGTGGGTTTGTTTGCTGATGATGTGATTCTGTCATTAATGGATCCACAGATTTCAATGGCAAAAGTACTCTTTGTAATTGAAGTATTTGGATCTGTTAGCTATTATAACATTAACGACTCGCAATCACTGATATACCGAGCAAGGAAGGTTGGTGGAATGGGGGTACCCTACCTAATAGATTATTATTTGGCATCATTGATGGACCAATTGAGCTTTGTTTAAAATCGAGTATAAATAAAAGATGGCTGGATATTGAAAGAACGTATATACCTACAAGTAACTATTTAGCTTTTTTAATGACTAATTCATGTTCACTAATTAGACCACATTTGAATTTACCCTCAATAGAGGCTATGGTATTTATTTGGAAGAAACTCCAAAGTAAAAAATGTATAGATACAAAATCAGTAGCAATTCCAGTTCCGTTGCAATTCTTTGAGCTTCTTATACCCAATTTTAATATCCAATCCTGGTATGATTTGGCATATAAATATGTTACGGATTTACCAACTTTCCACACCTTTCTATATAATTATAAAGTAATTCAGATGAATCATTTACGTGCATCACTTTCCAACAGGGAAATTACTGTACCAGAAACCTTTTGGAAAAGATGTCAAAATAGCAATCTTTGCAAAGGAGGCATCTCTGTATATTATAATTTAATCCAAAATAAAGGATCCTGGAGGAGACTTTCTGTGTTCTCTATTTGGGAGCATGATTTGCAACAAACTTTCTCAATCTCCCAATGGAAAACGGCAATTTGTTCTAGCTCCATGGCATCTAAATGTATTTCCCATTGGGAAAATTACCAAAAGATTTTATGCCGATGGTATAGAACACCATATAGACTATCTAAATATGTACCACAATATTCGCCTCAGTGTTTGAGGAAGTGTGGTGAATTGGGCACTTATCTACATATGTTTTGGGATTGTAGAAATATACGTAGTTTCTGGGACTCTATTTCTGTTCTAGTATCAACGGTTACAGGATGTTTAACCAGACCTGATGTGGCATTAGC
Source organism: Pyxicephalus adspersus (assembly GCF_032062135.1). Lineage (NCBI taxonomy): Eukaryota > Metazoa > Chordata > Amphibia > Anura > Pyxicephalidae > Pyxicephalus > Pyxicephalus adspersus. The sequence continues at coordinate 19,211,269 of NC_092868.1, forward strand.
ATTACTAAATCTGGGAGTAGATAGATTCCCAAGTTACTATCGAACCATAGTCACGCATATCTTTATTGCAGCGCGCCTCTCTATAGTAACTAAATGGAATCATACTACAACACCTAATATGTCTGAAATAATGCAAATGATTCATGCAAATTATTATTATGAACGTTCTCTAGCTTATAGTAGATTTCAATCACATAAGTTCTATGTAAATTGGAATAGCTGGGAAAGATTTTTACCTCCCAAAGCTACATGAAGATAGATTGATGTATAGGATACTGCTACTCTACTTGAAGTTTTGTTGAATTCTAAATGCCATTGTATTTTGTTTTTCTCTTGTTTTTGTTTTAATTCTTTTGTCTGTTGTTTTTATTTTCTATTTGTGTAACTTGTTAAAACCCAATAAAAATTTAAAAATTGTGAAAAGATTTATATCTGATTAAACAATGATCTGTTGGTCACAAGCTTGAAGCGGAAGTAAACCCAAAACTCACCCAAAACAAAAAAATCACACTTACATTCAATCCCCCAGAGCAGCTGATCCATCCTAAGGTTTCTTCCATCCGGTCCCGTGTCGTCCCAGTATCTGTTTTTAGCCCAGCCATGCGCAGATGGAGCAGCCAAGAGCCTCCTGGGATGTGTGACGTAGGTATCCAGAGAGACTCTGTGCTTCCATTCATTCTTGATCACCTAGGCGATCGAGAATTAAGGGGGGTGGTGCTGCATGCTTTTTTTTTTAAAGAAAAAAAGGCGTTGCACTTAAAAAAAAACAAAACAGAATTTTTACTTTAAATAAAAGGGTTCTCAACCCCTTTATGTAAAATGAAAATTCTAAATTTAGGTACGCTTTAGTATACCCTGAGTTAAAACACATAGTAAGTGTGATTACCCCCATCCCCCAACGAAAGAGAATGATCTTCCTTCTCTCTACCTCTCTATAGAACAGAATGGCGCTGTATGTACAGAACTCCTTCATGCATCTTGTTGAATGTTTTGTTGAAAAGGATCCAATGACAATTTTTGCATGTGTGTACCCATGATAGTTACAATTGTTTCCTAACTGTGTCTATACTGCACAAAATGTACATTTTTGATTGTTTATTTTGTAAGGTAGAAAGTCCCTGGGTTGTTTCTATTATTCTGTTATTCGTTTTGCTGTTATATACTCATGCACCACCTAAAAAATTTAGAACTATAGCTACAGTTGATTGTTCTCACACATGTGTCAATAAAAGCTCCATCTATAGCGAGATGTTACAGAGAAATTGCGGTTCATAGGGAGTAAGGTGATAGCTGTGTGCGACAGGGTAGCATGGTATGATCAGTATAACATTTTAATGGAGGGGGAGGGGGGATTGTGGACAAAAAATGTTTCCTATTGGATCCCACAGAGAAGGTAAGTGCCCAGCTATGTATACCAGGCACCCTGCCATCCACTCAGTCTCTTGCACAGCAGCGTCTGCAGATTCAACTCTAGGCGGCAGTGATCAGTACTGAGCGTCTCCCCCTAGGCAGGGTTGCGTGGCAGGGTACCCACAGTGCCACCTCACTGCCAGTCTGAATGCAGCCTTAAAGTTTGGTGAGCAGTAAAATTTATATTTGAGGTACCACAGTGCACAGACAATTAGCAGTGCCCTAATAATCAATGCCATGTAAGTGCCCCCCGGAGGTCCCTAATATTGGTAAAGATGAACATATTTCCCTCTTGAAGAAACAGAGACTCCTTGCTATAGTTGGAACTTTCACAGACATGTGTGAGAACGATCAAAGATAGTTATTGTTCTGATTTATTCAAAAAACTTGGTGGTATTACTACAATGTAAAGTAGGCGGTACAGAAAAGTAATTAAGGGTTTGAAGTTATTGGTGACTATTCAGGAATCCTGAGTAAAACAATTTATGACCCTGATATCCCGGGAACCTCTTCACACCTTCCCAGGTGACCGTTCCTGTTGATCTTGAATAACACTTTAGACACATAAAATGGACCCACCAGAATGTACAAGATGTTCAACCCCCCTCTGCATGGATGGTCCCAATGAAAATTGTCAATTGGTCACAAGCCTGAATCCAGAGATCCCCCTGGAGCAATTTATGTGGATGTAATAGTCTTTTGTTGGTATGAGGCAAAAGCCTTGTGTATAATGTATTTTATGATTCTTTCTTATATAAGATTATAAATTATTTTCACAACCTCACAACCTTACCTCACCTCCATTCCTATACTCAACAACCACGATCTACTACCAAGTCAAAATACCATGTTTACCATCTCACCACATTATTAACTTTCCTATATACTATACTATACTATACTGCATATTCTATATTCAGTATATTTACAGAACTAATCACAAAGAAGTCATTGAAAAACATTGTATGATTTCCTTTTATGCTGATGATCAGGACAATCATGTTGAAGGCTCCAGCAGTAGTCTGCCATCATGTGTCTATCCTATCTGCCCTGATACCTTTTTTCATCACCTTTATATCTTGATGGAACCTCTCCACTTGTTCCTTACTGAAGTCGTCAAGGTTTTTGTGGAGATTTTTGCAAACGGCTATAGAGATAGTGTACCTTTATGCTCATAGTAGCTTCCAAATTTTGAAAGTTTAGGAGCAAGTTTTGCACTATTTCTTCATATTGTTGTGCTTTATGGTTACCCAAGAAGCTCTTGACAACCACGGCATAGCTGTGCCAGGCAGAAGCTTCAGTATCAGTCATGTAACTTGTGAAATTTGAATATTTTATCAGTTTCAGAATCTGGAGTCCATCAAAGATTCCTGTTTTTAACTTTTCAGTACTCAATCCAGGAAAGAATCTACAAATGTATTTGAAGGAATTACCATCCTTGTTCAGAGCTCTTAACAAATTGCTTAATTTATCCCAACATTATGTCTAGTGGAGGGAGAATGATTTTTTCTTTGTCAACCATTGGCTTGTTAATGATGTTTGCTGCATTTTTTTTTCATGTTTTTCCCTTGGAGGCCATGTCACTTTTTTCCAGTGATCCTGCTTTGCTCTCCTATCCAGCAAGCAGATGAAACATGGGTACTTTGTGTATCCACTTTGCTGTCCAAGTAGGAAGTTCACCATTTGTAAATCAACACATACGGACCATTGGTGTTCAAGGTAGCAAAGTATTTGTAAGACCATTTTGGTATTTTCATATTCTTGTTTAGGTTTTGTTGAGTGACCAATTGGAATCAATGCATAGCAGATTCCATTATGCAGTAAAACAGATTTCAAACTTCGTTTGGAACTGTATGAAAAGCCACCAGTCTTCTGCTTGGTATTCTGGTACTCCCATATGGGCTAGTAGTCCAGGGATGTTACAACAGTACACAAAGTCTCCATCTTCACTGAAATATGGTAGGAGTGTTACCTCTCTTGTCCTATAAACTGGTATTTTAACTTCAGGTCTCAGACAGTTCTTTTCTTTTAGCCTGGATGCTAAAAGTTAAGATGCTTGTTTTGACAGACTTAGGTCACATATTAAATCATTGAGCTCTTCTTGGGAGAACTGCTGGTTTGATGAAACATTTCCTTCATTTTCACTTCCACTGCTAACTCCTGGATTACACTCCAAACTCTTTATATCCCCCCATGTTGGATACAGGAATATCAGGGAGTGTACTAAACCCTGGTATGGGAACACCATGCGGCACAGGTCTTAGTGATTCCAAATCAGGGTACTCCCACTTGTTTTTCCTTTAACGATTAAAACCTTTTACATTCACAGCACAAAAATAACAATCATTATAATGATTTTTGAGCTCTCGCCATACCATAGGTACACCAAATTTCAAACTTTTCAGTTTTCCATTTTTTCCACTGACGTAAACACTGCACAAGTTTTGCATAGCATATGGGAAGCCCAATACTTATCTTGGTCCCCCAGTTTAATACCAAAATATGCAAGATATGCTTGTTTCACATGTTCAGTAATGTTTCATCTCTGTTTTTGCTGAGAATATTCAACACAAATGTAGCAAAATACATTTGGGTCATTTAAACAACTTCTTCTTGAATAACTCCTATTTCTGTAAAAAAAAATTCAGCAGACCTGAAATACACAAAATATATTGAAAAATCCTTGTCAAGTGAAACATTTTTTTTTTGTTGAGCTGTGTAATCGAACAATAGGCAGATGTTGAACGAGGAATGTTGCTGGAAACGAACGACTGTCCCAGTGACTCTATTTGGGTGATGATCATTCTCTATCTATTGTGTGTACGGTCAGTCAGTGATCATGGATGGTTCTGAGCTTGCACGTCGAACGACTGTTCATTGGAACACACTTCTTCACAATAACTGTGTATATGTACTTATGTATGGTATTATTATATTTATATATACATACATATTTGTGTAATATGTAATACATATATATATTTGTGTGTATGTAAATATGTGTGTTTGTGTGTAATTTTTACCTTACCAGCTCTGTTCTCTGTCCTGGTCCTCTTCTGTGTCACTTTCCAGTGCAGTTCTCTGTCCTTCCTCTTCTGTGTCACTTTCCAGCGCTGTTCTCTGTCTTTCCTCTTCTGTGTCACTTTCCAGCACTGTTCTATGTCCTTCCTTTTCTATGTCACTTTCCAGCGCTGTTCACTGTCCTTCCTCTTCTGTGTCACTTTCCAGTGCTGTCCTGTTCCTTAATTTTAAAGTTTACCTTGACACAATGAAAATTTTAACAAAAGTACAACATTTTTATTATTAAAATATGAACAAATAAACGGAAATAAATAGAAAACCAACAAAAGTATGTAGAAACATATTTAACAAGTTCACCCTGAACATAAAGGTAGGGTATTTTCATTTAGTGTGCTTGCTGCATCTCTCTTTTGAGAGCCATCAGCTCTCTAGTTTCAGCCCTCAGTGCCTCTGACATTTTTTCAACAGTGCTTTGCAGTGTGTCTATCCTGCACAGCATTTTTTCCTTTGAGATGTCACCTGTGTGGAGAAAAAAGAATATTGAGTTCCCAGCTTTTTTACAGGTAAGTTGACACATAGATGTGACACATTTTTCTGCATGCACAATGTATGAATGCTTACCAACAGATTTCGGCTCTCCTCTCATACTGCCAACACTCTCCATCTGCCCTGATGTGTCTGGCTTAGGGCTTTCCTGTTCTCCCTCTGGAATGAAATCAGGAGCTGCAGCTGCAATATCCAAAAAGTAAACGTGAACAGAAAAAACATTATAATCAACTCTACAAAAAGAAAAAAGAAATCTACCTAACATGTATGTTGTTGATATATTTTTAGGCTTGAGTATATGGCAATATCCTACCTTCATGTTCAGGGTGAACCTCTACCTCTTGCTCTGCCTCTACCTCCCTAGCAGCCAGCCTTTTTTGTTTTAACGCCCCCTGGCGTTAATCACGAGTGTGACTCGAGGTTGAATTTCATTGCAAAAAGGGGTAACCCTGAGCCACACTTGGGGTGCAATTGAAGGCTTACCTGGTCCTCACAAGCCCATTGCATCCTCCAGCAATGCCGGCCTGGCATCTGCATCCTGTTAACCATGTCCCCTGTGTCCCCTGGCCTCACATACCGGCGCGTGAACATTGGAGACTGGGATGCAGATGCAGGGCTGGCATGCGACGTGTGTGCATTGGGGGGTAGGACCGTCGTGAAATTTAAAATCAGAAGTATTTTTAAATGTTAAATGTGCCACTTCATACCGCCAGGAAAGGTAAATGCAAGGAGTGCTCAGAAATCTGGAGAGAAATAAACCTTTCAAGGTCATCCATGAGTGTGCTTCATTTGATCCTTCATTCCTGCATCTAATTCCTGAAACGTTCTTTCTCTGAGTATTCTCAGAAAGTAGCTGTTGTTCATTTGCCTGTCCTTGTGCTGTATTTGAGTGTGTAGGTAATGTGGAATGTTGAGGGTGACTAATGCAATTTTTTTATATGTTTTGCAAGAATCATGGCCTATGATGCGTTTTACAACCCAGACTTCATGCGTGAATTTATTGAAACCTACAGATCCTATCCCGTCTGTGGAAGGTGAAGTCTGGGGAATATGCCAACGGGTATCTGAAGATGAAGGCGTACAATGCTTTGGTGAAGCCCTGCAAAAGCAAACCTCTCCCCTTGTTTATATCTCACATCACCCACATTTTTTGGGAAAAAGTCCAGATGGGAATGTAGGAAATTAATTTTAAGTGACATTCGGGAGCCAAGTTGATGGTATGCTGTTAGCATGTTGCTCACGAGTTCAGCATGGTTTTCAGCTCGCTGGTTGCCCAGATAGTTTTTTACAACTAGCACAAACTGAATCCCAAGCAGCAAGTTCAAGTGGGTTGAGTTTGTCCCTGAATGTGGCATCACACATCAAATTGCAGATTTGGGGACCAACAAAAATGCCTGCTTTCAGATTAGCATCTGTTATAATTTTTCCAAACTTGTCCTTAAATACTGAAAACTCATACCATCATGATCCATTGCAACAACAAAGTTTTTCATTATTCCAAGTTTAATATGAAGTGGCAGAAGGTAAACTTTATGTGGATCAATGAGTGATTTATACTTCACATTGTACTGGCCAACAGTGTGTTCAGATCTTGGTGGCCATTCTTTCACTTTGTAATGGTTGCTGTCATCATGACTGTTCCACAGGCACAAAAAGCACATATATTTTGTACTTTTTGCAAAAGGCTCATTATTCCTTTTCCCATTCAACCATTGTGTTAGGCCAACGTAACACACCTGACAGCAGATATGAGGTGTCCAGCTTTTATCCTGATCTACAATTTCACATTCAAAGTAATACTTGTAACCAAATCGCACCCTCTTAATTAGGTTGTCCGGTTTATTAACATAGCTATGCCTACTCATATTTAGCTCAAAGCAGACTCACTGTGGCCTAGCGGTACTATCCAATAGGATGGTTTCGCACTAGAGAAAAGCCCTTGGTCCATCTCCCCTTATATACCTATTTCTGAGGTCAGCTCACTGACTTGCCCAGACATGCCCAGCCGCTGCCAGAACATGCATGCCACCAGGAGAGGTGATCCAGCTGAGGCGGCAGCAGGCATAGTGGTAGCTGCAACTGTTATAATGTTCTCATGTAAAAATGCATTACCCAATTACCAACCATTTGAACAGCTATAGCACACCTATAACTTAAAATCTGTACATGATAGGCAAATTCTGAGTTCAGATTTGGAATCCACACACTCAATATCATGTAAGTCACAAGTTTTATTCCCAGTAGCAAAATAGTTGTTGTGCAGTGTTATTGAACAAAGTGAAGGCTTCACAGCGGTCAGGTGCTGGCACAGAAGATGTACACGTACCTAAATTATACTTCAACCTTTTGTCTTTCGCCACCGATCACGAGGAAGGTCATCCATTAGTGTGCAGCCTAGGGGAGGAGAACAATGATGCAGGGACTAGTAAACACAGCGTTGAAGAGACTCCTGATATTTTCATGACACAAGGCCAGGTAAGTTACAAAAAAAATTATATTTTACAATTTTTGATAATAAAGGACTAATTTAAAAAAAAATCTAGTGCAGATTTTTATTGCAGTGAAACACACATTGTGGTTATTTCCAAATTGTCATGCTGTCCTGCATTCCACTGCTCCAGTGGTGTTAAAGTACTGCAAGTACTTGGTTCAGTTTTCTTTTGCTGACACCGAAACATTCTGAAGTACTGCATGCTGTAAATCCACCAGACCAGTGAATTGGCTGCTGCTTTCCTCTGGTGCCATGTGTGCTTCTGTAGCAGAATCTTGCTTCATTAGTGGGCAAAACGATGCACTGAAAATATTATGGCGTGGAAATGTATGCAGCAAGCATAGACTACCTTGTCAATTTTGTCCATGCCCAGATTTATAGCAATATGAAATATTCTGAAGTGATTTGCTAAAATATCGAATGCATTCTCAACCACCCTCCTAGCACGAGATGTTGGTCCAAATTCTTCTGAGGGAATGGTTTTAATAAGTTGTCGTGTAATTGCAAACACTTCAACACAAAGTTCATTCCCTCTACAGTTTGCCTGTTACTAGGAAGAGGAAGGTGCAGTTGCTTGTTGACCAACTTTTTGTGAAATGGCGTACCTTCCAGGACCCCTCCATCAGACATGCGCCCATTTTTGCCTATGTCAACTAAAACAAATTCATAATGCACATTTACTATTGCCATGAGCACAATGCTGAAAACCCCCTTGTAATTGTAAAAGAAGGAACCACTGTCTGCAGGGGTGACCCTTACATGTTTCCCATCAATTACTCCTCCACAATTAGGGAAGTTCCAAAACTGTTCAAAATCTGAAGCGATGGCCAGCCATTCCTCAGATGTATCAGGAAACTAAAAGGAGAACATACGCCTAAACAGGAAACATCAGTAACTCAACCTCAACTGGGAATATAGGAAAAGAAAATTTATAACTTATCTATAAGAAAAAAACAGGCATTAGGTCATTCTTGATCAGCACTAATGCCCGGGACTTTACAAAAAGAAGTTGAAAACAACAGAAGTTGAGATTGCTTGAATTTGCTTCTGTGCAATTTCTTACATTGTTTTATCAAAAAAGAGTGGCTGCTTAATTAGTGAAACAGTTCTTTATGTCTTAATAACTCTAAGTAGAAGTTGATTTATGATCATTTCTGTTGCAAAAATTGTTTCTCCTTCAATGGAGAAGAGCATGCTGCATGATGTAGTTCCACCACACCATCAGGGCAAATTGCAGGGGCACCCACTTGACCTCACTAGGAGGGGATGTTTACACCAGCATCAGATCTACAATTGACATCTTACACCTGAGTCGCATGGACTTGGGCTGACTATTTAACACTATTTAAAGCAGAATAGTTGAAAGGGAGCTGGAAAAGGAGTGGCATTTTCAGCCTGTACAAACCACTACAATTGCTACATATGTAAATAGACTTAAGCTGTAACTGGTGGCTTACATTAGATGGTACTGAGTTTTTTAGGTAAATTTATGCTACAATTGGTGATTATATTGGAAGGTACATGGATTAGTCTGTGTACCCTGGGAAATTGCTGTCCATATTTTTCGGAGTGCATTTAAAAGACTCTACAGTAAGACCTATTTTTTCCTAGGCTATCATTTATATGAGATCAATACCATGATCCAAATATGGTGAAATCTGTGTACCAATACTATGTAATCTTATATATGATAAATCCTTCAAATTTAGGCTACATCTGCTATACTTCCATACATGGTGTTAGTTTCCATAAACCTAATGGGATCAACTTGAGATCTGTGGAAGTGCAGGTATGATTTTTTTTGCATGTTTTTGAATGCTATTTATGAAACTATTGAATACTATGTTTTTTAATTATTAATAGAGGATGTCTATTGTATTATAGACCTCTATTTATTGTTTCCCCTGAGGAAGGAATAGACAAATTGTGTTGAGGAGCATCTTATTGAAAATATAAACTGCTTGCAACATATTATTGTAAGGAACTTACCCGTCCTGCGAGCCCGCGTTGTCCCTGGGGATCCCAGCCACAGAGGGAGACCCCGCTTTAGCAGGCAGCATGGGCGAGGCTTCAGCTCTCCTCGCAGCTTGTCTCTCTCTGCAGGCGGAGGGATCCCTCCTGGCCAAACTACTGTTCAGCCAGGCAGCATCCCTTGCATCCCTTCAGATGTGGTTACTGAATCTCCTGCTCTCAGCACTCCTTTGCATGTGCAAAGTAGTGCACGTCCTAGGGGTGCTGTGGGAAGAGGTGCGCGTGCTACAATGCGTCCCGCACACAGCTGCAATGCGTCCCGCACACAGCTACAATGCACACAACTGCCTCGCCCCGGGGCGGGACATAGTTAGTTTGAATTCCCTGCGGAGTCTCCTATCAGACGGCGCCAGGTGGCGTAAGGCCATTGGTCACTCTGGCCATTTAAGGAGAGCCTGTCCTGTACACCATTGCCCGCTATAAGCCTCTGTTAACACAGTGTGCTTGGGTGCGTCCTTGTGTTGGTTTAAAGTTTATCTGCTTTGTCATCTCCATAGTGACCTGGTCTGAAACTGACTCTGCTTGAACTCTGCCAGCCCTGACCTCGGATTGTTAATGACCATTCTGCCTGCTGCCTTCCCTGACCTTGGATTGTTCTTGACCTGTATTTGCTTTACCCTCTTGTACTTCGCTTGTTTGGACTTAACCCTTGCTGTGCTTTATGACTTTGAATAAAGCCTAAATAAAGGATATCTGGAGTTGGTTGTGGTTTGTGTGCCTAGGCGCATTACAATTATGGCATGAAATTGTCACTGTTTGTAAAAGACGGAAATAGTGTGTTTGTTATGAAAAAAAAAAAAAAAAGCTAATCACAACCTACATTCTCAAAATGCCCCACTAAATCCTCTATGGCAAAATTCAGAATCCCCCCCCCCCCCCCCCCCTCAAAATGCCCCACTAAATCCTCTATGGCAAAATTCAGAATCCCCCCCCCCCCCTTCTGAACAGGGATGCTTGACATGGTGGTGTGATAAAGGGTTTTATTGAATCAGTGACCTTTTGGATGGTAGGAATAATATTATTAGTTCTCATTTACATAACAAATTCTCTCTCCCATCAACTGAAATAATTAAATACTACCAAATTAGATTGTTCATTCAGTCTAAATTTAAAGGCCTATCCCCTCCCTACCAGAGCCCCGCTTTTGAAAAAACTTGTTTATTCACAGAAGCCAAAAGGTGAACATCAATAGTTTATGGTACTCTTTTTTCCCTCCATACAAAAAGCTCTTTTACATGACTCAAGGGGATTCAGACTTAGATGTTGAATTGAATGTTCAGGAATGTAAAGAGTTGGCTAACTCCATGTCAACTGTTTCCCCAAATACATCATTATTAGAAGCCAACTATAAAGTCTTGTTGAGATGGTATATGGTGTCTGATTCGAATCTATAATCTTATCTATTCAGTTACGCAACTCAATAACCTGATATGAGTAGATAGTGACTGGTTTTCTAAACTAGAAGACTCCATACCCAGACAGTACAGTAGATTGGCTAATTACATTTTATTAGCAGCTTGCATTACGATTGCCTGCTATTGGAAAGCTTTATCTATTCCTCTGGATTTTTCAAAACACCAATTAAATTGAATGGGAAATGATAAATTAACCTGCACCCTTCAGAATAATTTGAACAAGTTTCATAAGACCTGCGACCCTTGTATCGAATATAACAAACAGTAAATCCCATTCCTGATCCCCTTTGAGAGGTGAACTAATATTCTTACCTTAAATGCCTTTTCCATATGTTTGGTTACAGTTTAGCTCACTTAATTGAGGAGAGCCTTTTTAAAAAAAAAACAAAAAAAAACAAAGCGGACATTGTTGGTTTTAATTACGCAATTGGTATGGTATGATTCCCTATGTTATAATTCTTGTACTCTAGAACACCTAATTGTAGACTTAATGCGATTTTTAATACTTTGGTGTTCATAGCCAGATAGATGTTTGTATTTTTTTCTCCACGAAGCTGTATTTTATAAGCTATGTTTTAGTTACACTGTTGACTCCTCATTTTCATTGAATTCCCCAATGCTTGAAGTTTTGTGAAATGTTAACTATAACATATTATGAGAACATCGATAAAATCATTGAAAATAAAATAAAATATACCAGGAAAAGTCCCATTTATGTATCACAAAATTGTAAAGCTCAACATAAGTAACACTACCAACACCCAAATCCCATACCTCACTCCTACTACCTCCACCAACTGCAATCCCCTGCCCAATCCTACACCTCTACGCAACCTGAGCCTTCTCATAGCCTCTATCCAGCTAGATTCTTCTCTCCCTGTCATCTATGCCAGACCCTATTCCTTTCACTAGTCATAGAAACCACTTCAAAGTAGTCCACATCTCATGCTTTTCCTAGCTTCCTAAAGTACCTGGCCAGTATCCAATTTAATTTATAGGTTTTTCAAATTTATTTTATTAACCCCACCCAAATATTTTATTAACCCCACCCAAATATTTCAAATGTTTCATTAAAGGTTTTTTTTTGTTACATTAAAAACTACTCAATTAAAAAAAATTAAAATTAAAATTAAAATTTTTGTTACATTAAAAACATATTGCAATTTCTTTACCTGAGCAGTCAGACAAAGTCAGAAAATTATCAGAAATTGAACCACTTTACACAGAAAAACAAAATATAGTCTTGTTACTGTTTGCAAGTAGGGTGGATATACAACTGAGGTTCACATTCAAAATAGATGCCAACCCTCAACACACATTTCTTCTGAGCAGCCAAGCACAAAATCCAACCTAACCATTGTATATCATACCACTGTGTCCAGGAAAAGAAATAAATCTGACCTCAACAACTAAGATGGTTGTCACATCCAACCCGGTTGCTAAGGGTAAGTAACATTTATTTTCCTGACAAGATACAACATCCAATGCAGTGAGGAGGCAGTTGAAAAAGTACATCTTATGTACTTGCTCACTGTTTGACTTGTGAAACAAGTGGATTTTGAATCAAGTGGATTTTGAATGAAGTGGAGAAAAAACAGAAGTCTGATATTATGCATTTGGGAGTTGTGTCTGTTTGACTGTTGGGTTGTGTTTGCTTGACTGTCAGTTTTGTTTTAAACACCTTTTTTTTTGCTTGACTGTCAGTTTTGTTTTAAACAGCTTTTTTTTTCTTGCTGACCTCCAAGGGTGAGTGGTCAAGGCTTCACAGGTCATTTAGGTTCCTGGGGCACTCATTTTGAGCTTGCTCACTGTTTGGCTTGTGAATCAAGTGGGTTTTGAAAACAAAAGGAGGTAAATCCTTATAATAACCACAAACTGTAAGTAAACATTTATAACTCCTTGTAAACAAAATGTCTGTATGTGAGAAGTGATCTAAAAGTGAATGTGAAAGAAGAAATTGCGGATGGAACAAGCGATGAGGCTGAGGCATTATGGGTGGAGTTGAATGTGGGGTTGAATAGCACACAATTAATGATTGGAGTCTGCTATAGGCCCCCCAGAGCTAGGGAAGAAATCGAAAATCAACTACTAGCACAGATAGAAAAAGCAGCAAAAAGTGCAAGTGTTTTAATCATGGGAGATTTCAACTACTCTGACATTCACTGGAGTAATGGCACTACAGGAACAGCAAAAGGGAGGACATTTGTGAATTTAATACAAGATAATTTTATGGTACAGTTTATAGAAGCCGCAACTAGAAATGATACTCTGCTGGACCTACCGTATTTTTGGGACCATAAGATGCACTTTTTTCCCCCCAGAAGTGGGGGGAAAAAGTCCCTGCGTCTTATGGTCCAAATGTAGCCTTCCTTCTTACCTCTCATCTGTTCCTCTGTGCCCGTGTGCCGCCTCACAGCTTGCCCGGGCCGTCTCTCCACAGTTTCCTCCTCTGCTACGTCTCCTGCTGCTGTCCCGTCCCCCCTGTATAGTCCCCCCTCCGGCTTTTCTCCTGTCTCCTGTTCAGCGAGTTTCCTCCTCTGCTACGTCTCCTGCTGCTGTCCCGTCCCGCCTGTGTAGCCCCCCTCCTCCTTTAGCGATGAGGAGTTCTTGGGGTTCTCATAAAACGAGCAGAACCTTTACCGTAAATCTTCAACTTTATTCTATTTTATTACTGAAGTCTCTCGTTATTGTGTTTTACAGTAATTTTGCCGACTTTATTTGTTAATAATGGTTCTAAATGCTGCTGTTTACTTTACAGGGTTTATTACATGTGTTTATGACTGTGATGTTGGTTTTTAATGCACATAAAATATTTTAGGACACTATTTGTTTCAGAATCTTTTTTTCCTTCATTTCCCTTCTCTAAAAACTGGTGTGTCTTATGGTGCAGTGCGTCTAATGGTCCGAAAAATACGGTAGTTCTTTCTAGCAATGCAGAGCTTATAACAAATGTGCAAATAAAAGAAAATCTGGGTAGCAGTGTTCATAATATGATTTCATTTAACCCCCCCTAGCGGTAATCCCGACCCCATGTGACTCGGGGTGGCTTTTACATGCAAAAAGCGGTAATCTCGAGTCACACACGGGGTAACTTTAGAAGCCCCCCTTACCTTTGCTCCAGCGGCGATCGGATGGTCCCACTGTGATGCCGGGGCGCCGATCCGTCGGGGGGCGTGGCCGGGCGGAAAATTTAAAAGCAGATTACTGAGTAATCTGCTTTTAAATACCACCCGGGTCCCAGCCATGCCGCTGTTTGCATCAGCAGTGAGATGCGAAGCACAATGCAGGACTTCTGCATTGTGCTTCACATCTCACTAGAGATGCAAGCAGCAATAGCAAATTCTGGGGGTGGTCTGGAGATGCAGAGCAGCATCTCCAGCGTCAGGGTGAGGCGGGCGGGACATTCCAACTCGCATCACCTTCCGGGTGATGCGAGTGGTGATGTATTGGGGGGTGTGTCCGGGCGGGACATTTAAAAGCAGATTACAATGTAATCTGCTTTTAAATGTTTTTTACAATACAAAAACACCACACAACATGAAATAAAAATAAAAGTACATTTTTAATTGTATATTTTTTTTAAGATTACATTGTTGTCTATTATTTCATGATTTTTTTAAATTATTTTTTAAAAATATGTATTATAATATAAATTATGATTATAATATAATAAATAAATATAATTATCATACCCGGGAGTTAATCCTAACAATTACAGGCCCACAATATAAACAAAAATTTCTATGCAAAAAAAATAGAATCACTTTTAGCATCAAAAAACTGACAGAATTAGAACGCTAGGGGGGTTAATGTAAGCTGTAAACGAGAAGCAAAAACAGGAAAGATAAAAACATTTAATTTTAAGAGAGCACATTTTCCATTAATAAGGGCGGCTCTCTGTGACTTGGACTGGGAGCAAATATTGTCCTCAAAGAACACAGAACAGAAATGGTAATGTTTCAAGTCTGTTCTACAAAAGCAAACTGAAAAAAATATTCCAATGGGTAATAAGTTTAACAGACTTAAATTAAAACCTATGTATATTCCAAAAATATAAAAATGAAGGATCACCTTCATCATTTGAAACCTATAAAGAATATAACAAAAGATGTAAAAAGGGGATAAAATGTGCAAAACTTCAAAATGAAAGTCAGATTGCAAAGGAAAGTAAGGACAACCCCCAAAAATGTTTCAAATATATTAATAGTAAAAAGATCAGATCTGAGAATGTAGGCCCCTTAAAGGATGTCGCTGGGTTGGTAACTGGGATAAAGACAAGGCAGATTTTACTGGCCTAGAGATTGCATCCAGAGAGTTGTAATGAATGATTCATACTCTGAATAGTCTAAGGGTATTAGTGGTGTACCACAGGGTTCAGTGTTGGGACCTTTACTGTTTAACATCTTTATAAATGATATAGAGTTTGGGATTAAAAGTACCATTTCTGTGTTTGCAGATGACACCAAAATATGTAATGGAATTAAGTCCATACAGGATGTCTTTAATCTACAAGCAGACCTGGATGTACTGTTTGATTGGGCATCTGTGAAAATGTGGAATCAGCTCCCTCGGGAAGTAGTTTCAGCAACTACTATATATTGCTTTAACAAAAAGCTGGATGTTTTTCTAGAAGCACAGAATATAACTGGGTATTAAGGCTTTAACGTAAAAATACCAGTGACTGTTGATCCAGGGAACACCCGATTGCCTCAAGAAATCGGAATATAATTTTTTTCCCGTTGAAGCAAATTGTACAAGGGTTTTTTTTCCTTCCTCTGGACCAACTAGTCTTATAGGGTTTTATATCTGGGATATGTATATATCCCTAGTGGTTGAACTTGATAGACTTATGTCTTTTTTCAACCTAACCTACTATGTAACTATGTTATGTAAGCAAACTTTAAATGGCATAAGACCATTATATGTATAATATAAATTGCAATATATATGTTTCAAAGCTTAACATAAGCTACACAATTTCAAAAAGGTGAAAATATAGTTTGCAATTGTTGATGTATCCTGAGCATAGAATATTATGAAGAAAACTGAAAGCCTTCAGCAAGCAGGATCAATTCCACCAGTGCATTTTACATTCAAACTAGCTCCTAGGGGCAAGTAGCATTTCTTTTCCCGATCAAACAAACAGAATGTACAGCATGAAGCTGCCAGACATTGTCATAGTCTGTTCTGGGAAAGAAAATAAGGTGTTGTCAATCACATACATACCTTGGTCACATTAAAAAAAATAAAGTGACACAGATCTGATTTGCTGCAGACAAGACAAAATAAAGCACATAATCCAAAATCCAAGCAATTAAACAAAAAAAATCATATTGGTGCATACCACATATATTCTTGTGTGGGTCAGCCTATAATTACAAACCTGCTTTGTATTGTCCAGACTCCCTCAGTAGTACAGCTTCATCAAAGTAGGGTATAGTCCAAAAG
Organism: Pyxicephalus adspersus; assembly: GCF_032062135.1. Lineage (NCBI taxonomy): Eukaryota > Metazoa > Chordata > Amphibia > Anura > Pyxicephalidae > Pyxicephalus > Pyxicephalus adspersus. The sequence goes on from NC_092868.1 coordinate 19,227,631, forward strand.
CCTCATCATCTACATAAATTTGTAAAGAAAGGGTTTTATCCCTCCTCATATATAAATGAATGTGTTATTTGTGTTGAGCCACCTCAATATGGTATTTAAGTATAAATGAATAGAGAGGAAAGAAAGAGGTTTGAGGCTCATAGGTTTTTCATGCAAAAAGTGAAGTGTATTGATTGATTATTCAGTACATAAGCCATCAAATACACATAAACATATATTATTTTCGTCTCTGTCCTGTTACTATTTCACAGCATAGAGTAGTTATACATACTATATAGTATGGATTTTGTCATAAAGTATTACACATAACCAAAAAACTGTTCAAAAAGCCGTGCCGTTGCACGCAGTGATCCGACGAGTTTCGCCACGAAGGGCTTTCTCAGGTATAGATAGTAGTGCATTCTTATCGGTCTGTTGTGTACAGAAATGTGATAGGTCAGGGTTGGCATAACAAAAAGCATTTTCAGACAGTAAATCCAAATAAATACATCATAAATTGAATACAGTTGTACCATGATATACAGCCATACTAGGGACATAAAATGTTAAACAATGATTTGTAAGTAATAAGTAAGTATGACTAAAGTCAAAAAATACCTCAAAATAAGTTCAGAGTGATTCCTTAAAGTAAATAATTCATACAGTATTTAAAGGGGCATAAAATGCAAATGTTTAAACAAAGAAGCATATATGAATATAAAGTAATATTGTTACTCAGGTACCCGAAGTTAGGAACATGCCCCACAGGGGGGTGTATAAATGTAGATGCTGCTGATGATAATGCTGAGTATGAATCATAGAGTATGATTAGGTATTCATATATGAAAGGGGGGCATATTTTAAAAGGATAGCAATAGGTGCAGGAATACATACCTAAGGTTTGAAGTAGTAATCAATACTCTCGTTAGAGGTTTTAGCACAATTTACAAATATTTCATGGGTGTGGTGAAGGTTGGTCCCTGCATCCGTTTACCAATGTAATAAATAGATGAGAAGGGTCTCGTCCTTAGAACTGTGAGTTGAAAGAGAGAACCCTATAAATTGAATCATTCAAAGTCTATTTGTAGATATAATAAATCTATAGAGTTTTTTTGCATGAAAAACCTATGAGCCTCAAACCTCTTTCTTTCCTCTCTATTCATTTATACAAAAATTTGAAGTAATGGTTCACGTTCCTCTTCTAGGGGCGTAGGAGCCAGAAGTAATTGTAGACCCAGAATCCACTTTTGGGAGGCATCCATAGACGGATATGTTTTCTGTTGCAGTTGTTTCAATGCAACTGGGAAACTTTGAAGATTTCCTAAATTATTCACTACACATCTCTTTGATGAAGTTGGGCATGAAAAGGGCTGCCGTTTTTCCCACAAAACTGGCGTACAAGGTCTGCAGGTAGGTTCCTATGAGTGAACCATAGTTCACCAGTTGTTTCTGTTGTTGTAAAGATCAAAAATTTTATTTTAGGAGATTGAAGATGTCCAAATAGAGGGACAGCTGCCAGCAGTCCGCAACGGCACTATCAACTTCAACAGAAACAAACTCCCCCTGTTTCATTTACACTGATCTGGATTTTATGGTTCACTCATAAGAACCTACCAGCAGACCTTCTCTAATATATTCATCTCCCGAGCATATTTTTCTCCCAATATCCAATAACAAGGAGTCGATCCAGAGGAACAATTGATTTTATCTCTCGTTTCCCACTTGAGGAATGATAGGCACTATCTGGCCCCTTCCCAAGTTCAAGGTTTCAGCAATCCAATTACAATCTCCCGGCCCCACGGGGCGAAATGCATCGAGCAGGGAAATCCAACCTTTGTAAGTAATAACGCTGAAATTTTAAATGTCTATAAATTTTAGGCTAGAACAGCAGGCTTCAGCCGACCTAAATGTTTTAGGGGATGTAATAAATCAGGAACTTTCTATCATATATGGTAGGAGTGCCCTAAAATAGGAAAATTTTGGACAAGGGTATATCAAATAGCCTATACTTTGATGGGTTGCACATTTCCTAAAAAACGGCAGAGGCACTTTTGTGTTTGAAACCATTGTTTTGTACAAATGTTCAATTTAAATTGATAACGTATCTGTTCACTTCAGCCAAAATGGTTTTGGCTAAAGCATGGTAGTCTAAAACCCCCAATGGCCAACAAGTAAAAAAAAAATTGTCCTTGTTTTTGGTGAACAAATAGATGAGAGCGATATTGACTGCCTCGGTTCACTATATGAGCACTATATAGCACTATATGAATAACGGCTGGTATCGGTCATTGTTGACCATATAGTTACATTATTAATTATGTGGGCTGTAATATATATTCCCTTTTCATATGTGGGATTGTTAGCTGGCCTGCCCCCTGCCCCCCAGCCTTCCTTGGTCTTTGTGTCTTAGTGGTTGTCGATGTTATATGTAATATGTTAAGAGTATTTGGGTATATATGTCATGCTTAACTGAGTGGTAAAGATAAAGTAGGAAAAAGTATACTATAATTAGATAAAGTAAAATGGAAAATATAGGAAAATACGCATTGTTATCAGCAGAAGACAAAGTGGAAAAGAAAGGTGAATTCTTATTGTATTCCTAAGATTAAGGGAGTAATGAAGATTGGAACAATAGTGAATAAATATTGGTTAAAAGATGAAGTATGGAAGGCTATTTCCTCTCACCCTATATTTCACTGAGAGATAATATACAAATTACACAAATTTAAATATGATTTGGATAAGGATTCAAAGGTCACAGGGTTTCTTTTTTCTTTTTTTAATGGAATCACTAAACAGAAGTAGGGTTAATTAAATATTATTATTTGTATTATTTTATTTTATTATTTATTATTATTAATATTATTATTATTAGTTAATTAATATGTTGTAATGGAGGGTAAGGTATTAATACTTTTTCTCCTTTTATTAATAAATTAATTACACATTTGTTTTGAGTGTGATAATAGGTAAAGGGGTATAGCAGAAAATTTTGTCACTGAGGAACATATGAGGGGGGTGGGAATGGGGAAGCAGTCTATAATACAAAAATGAACCAACTAGGAGTATACTGTGTATTGAGATAGTAATTCTAATAAAAGATATAGACTAGAACTGGGAAATACCAAAGGTGGATAAACACATATAATTACATTTCAAGATTGTGTTGTATAGAGATTAAACTGTTTAATTATGATTTGTTGGAAAATTAATATTGTATGACACATTTTATGTTGGCTTGTTTATTTGTATGATTAAAATGAAAACCACCAAAGAAATTGAAATAGAACAGCAGTCTTATGTTTAGCTAGGACTAGCCTAGGCGGTCTCTGACTAGATTTTAGGTTGTTTAATATAAATAAAGTTTAATCTTTTATCAAACACTTACCTGGCCCCACAAAAGCCTGTCTTTCTTTTCTTTCAGTCTCCCCTACGAATGTTTTTTTTTTGAACGTTATGACTGCAGTTACACTTTGTATATATTCACATTATGCACCATATTACATTAAAAACAGAATTCATAACAGAATAAAATATAAAATAAATAGCTAGTAGTAGATATGGGTCTGTGGTGCACATGTACTTCTAGAATGCAGTAAACAGACGATAGAAAAGATCCACATGCACATTAACTCCTAGCATACAGTGGAAAACCAGTAGAGTGGGTCCATAGTGCATGTTAACTTTTAGTTTTACAGTGGAAAGACAATAGAAAGGGTCCACAGTGTATGTTAAAATACAACTAAACCACAATTATTCACCGATCACTGGTCTATCGCAGGGCGCTGCTACCTTCCTCCTTCTTTACCCACCAAAGATGATCTAGCCTGCCTGGGAGTTTATTAACAGCATGTGTCAAGGAAGCAGAGATAGCAGCGTTAGCATGCAGATGGATGGCAGTCAGGCCGGTAAGGGCAGTTATTTCAGAAGAGACATGCCTGTCCCTTTCTACTGTAACCACCTGCCTAAACTGCAAAAGTTCAAAGTGGGTACTGTTTGACAAAAGAGACATCCAATGATGGCTACTGGGGAAAATGTTACTCCGATGCATGCACAGGAGCTACATCATCCAATGAGTGAAAAGGATCGCAATCTCCACTGAGCCCTAGGAATTGTACCTTCAGAATGTGTACTACTGTCTGCTCTGTCTGCGCGCATCTTCTTTATTTTTCTATGAGATTGTGCTTCAGTGTGAGCTCCCTGAGAGTGGGTATGTTCTATAAACCTAGGTCAGCAGCTGTGCTGCCCATCTTGCACTGTGAAATAACCCTACCTCTCAGACAACAGCAGCAGCAGTATAAGAGCTGTGTCTGTGTCCATGCTGCTGTCATTACCCTCAATGTATAAACCTTCATATCTCCTACACCGATTGTGGTAGAAACTTTAAATTTTCAGGGTACACAGGGGACCCTAAGATCCGATACTAAATTTCAGCCTCCTGAATCAAGTTGCCAGATATAGAGTCTCAAACATAAAATCTTAATAACGATCAGGGATCTTTTCTCATTAAAATGTAACTAAAGTAAAAAAAAATTACACCTGTAAATACATGTACAGATCCATGGCATATGCCGCTGTATTTGTCAAAAAAAGTGCTGATCTTACTGCGCATCCATCTTTTCAGAAAAGTCCCTCCTGCACATGTCAGTTCTTGGAGCCCAAGCCTCCTAGAACTTGTAACGCATCTGTGCTCCCATTCAGGCTTTGACTTTTTGAAAAGATGAAAAAAAAGTCAGCTGATCATTAAGGTCATTAAGGGTGGCTATTTGAAGACCAAGGTCCCCAAATAAAGTTTGCATATTAGGTAACCTCAGGGGCCACTTCCATGGCAATGAGGATTAGGGTACTGCCAATTGTCTGTGCGCTGTGGTATCTCAAATATAAACTTGCCCGCTCACAAAACTTTAAGGCTGCATTCAGGTTAGCTGAGGTGGTGGTGCTGTTACCCCTTCCTCATGCAATGGAACCCTGGCTCAGGGGAGACCCTCTGTATCACTTACTGCAGCCTGAAGTCAAATCTGCAGACACTGGTGCGAGGTACTGAACAGCTGATGGGGTGCCTGTTACAAATCACTTCTTCTCTGAGACCCAATTTCTTTATAACAGTGGAGGGAAGGGAAATGTAAGATAAGTGAGGGACTCTTGTGGCTACCCCTCACCAAAACTTCATCACTCCTATCATACTATAGTGCCCTGTCACATATACAGTAAATGTCCCTTTATGTTCTTTGAACCCCAATTTCCCCTGAATGAGAAAATTATATTGCTGCGGCGCCATCACATTACAGCGAGAGCACCGGTGCTCTAAAGCAAGTGACAGTGACAGTGTGATAGCAGGAGCGCGGGCGTCAGCCCTCACACTGCTTACGCAGGAGCTGTAGATAATGCCAGAGCAATGTATGTAAGGCTTACACTTTTTTGCCATTCCCAGCAGCTCTGCCACCTGAAAGCACAGCAGCTCCAGGTCTCTGCTATTCTCAGCAAGTGTGCTGACAGAAGGCAGACCTGCTGAGATACCAGAGTAGGGTAAACTGTACATATACCGGGCCTTGGCAAAATTTTATTCTATGTTACCGGGCCCTGCTGTCAGAAAGGTTGGGGACCACTGCTCTATGGAATTTAGATGTGAACTGATTGCTGGCCACTGCAGAACTCTCCAGCGCTTTGTCCTTAACTATTTCTGGGTGCTTTTTAACCTCCCTGGAGGTATAAATATTTTTTAAAAGTAATACTATAATAAGTATTTTTAAATGTAAAAGCGGTACATTAAAAAATACTTTAAAGTATTTTAAATTTCCCGCCTGGTCCCGCCTTTTCAGCCGCACAGTCCTGCCCCCCAGCCGCACGCAGATGCCCGGCCAGCATTTGCTTCCCTGGCCTCGCGTCCCCAACATTCACATACCGGAGACGCAGATGCAGGGCATCATCAGGGGAAGAAGATGCAAAGCATCTCAGGAGGACACCGCAGGCAACACTGGAGGACACCGTGGGCACCGCTTACCAAGTAAGCTTTAAAACTCCCTGGCAAATCATCCCCAAGTGTGGCACAGGGTTACCCCTTTTGGTACTGAAAATAACCCAAAGCCACACTCAGGATTACCACCAGGAAGGTTAAAGTATGTATGGGTCATTATCCTGATTTAAAACTCATGACCTTCGACTAAGACCCAGATGTAAAAGCAAGGGTGCCAATATTTTTAGGCATGACTGTATACAGTTGGGTCTATAAATATTTGGACAGAGACAACTTTATTCTAATTTTGGTTCTGTACATTACCACAATTAATTTTATATGAAACAACTCAGATGCTGTTGAACTGCAGACTTTCAGCTTAAATTCAGCTTTAATTCAGTGGGTTGAACAAAAAGATTGCATAAAATTGCATGTGAGAAACTAAAGCCTTTTTTTATTACAATCACTTTATTTCAGGGGCTCAAAAGGATTGGACAATTGACTCAAAGGCTGTTTCATGGGCTGGTATGGGCATCTCCTTTCTTATGTCAATATCAATTAAGCAGATAAAAGACCTTGAGTTGATTTAAGGGGGGGGGGTGCTTGTATGTGGAAGATTTTGCTGTGAACAGACAACATGTGGTCAAAGGAGCTCTCCGTGCAGGTGAAACAAGCCATCCTTAAGCTGCACAAAAAGAAAAAACCCATCCGAGAAATTGCTATAATATTAGGAGTGGCAAAATCTTTAGTTTGGTACATCATGAGAAAGAAACAAAGCACTGGTGAACTCAGCAATGCCAAAAGACCAGGACATCCACAGAAAACAGATGATCGCAGAATCATTTCTATGGTGAAGAGAAACCCCTTCACAAAAGCCAACCAAGTGAACAACACTCTCCAGGAAGTAGGCATATCGATATCCAAGTCTACCATAAAGCATACCACATCATCGGTAAAACATGGCGGAGGCAGTGTGATGCCTTGGGCGTGCATGGCTGCCAGGGGCACTAGGACACTAGTTTTTTTTGATGATGTGACATAGGGCAGAAGCAGCCAAATTAATTCTAAAGTGTTCAGAAACATACTGTCTGCTTAAATCCAGCTAAATGCAGTCAAATTGATTGGGAGGCATTTCATAATACAGATGGACAATGACCCAAAACATACAGCCAAAGGAACCAAGGAGTTTATTAAAGCAAAGAACTGGAATATTCCTGAATGGCCAAGTCAGTCACCTAATCTGAACCCAACTGAGCATGCATTTCACTTGTTGAAGACTAAACTTCGGACAGAAAGACCCACAAACAGCAACTGAAAGCTACTGCAGTAAAGGCCTGGAAGAGCATTAAAAAGGAGGAAACCCAGCATCTGGTTATGTCCATGAGTTCAAACCACAGGCTGTCAAATGACAGCAAAGGGTTTCGAAACAAGTATTAGAAATGTACATTTTATTTTCTGCTTTTTAATTTTGTCCAATTACTTTTGAGCCACTGAAATGAAGTGATGGTGTTAAAAAAGACTTTAGCTCCCCACATTTTTATGCAATATTTTTGTTCAACCAATTGAATTAAAGCTGAAAGTCTACAGTTCAACTGCATCTGAGTTGTTTCATTTAAAATTAATTGTGGTAATGTAAAGAACCAAATTTAGAAAAAAGTTGTTAATTACCAAAGAAGAGCGTTTTGTAAAAAAAAATTCTATCCTACCATATAAAAAATACAGATAATTCAGTGTTTGATACTTGTTATTTGCCACAAAAGAGCGTTTGGTTACAAAAAAAATTCTATCCTACTATATAAATAATTAAGGTATTTCAGTGTTTAATACCTCTTGCTATTTACCAAAGAAGAGTGTTTGGGAAAAAACAAATAAACCATTTGGTACAGGTGCATTTTTGGGCGAATAAGTAAAAGATGAGCGGTAGACGCAAAGGAAGGCGTGGCATTGGGCATCCTGCCGCATCTGGCAGGGGGCATACTCCTCGGGAGTCCGCCACTGTAGGACAGCAGCAGCAGCAGCAGCAAACTGTTGGAGGCAGCAGCATAAGTGGTCAAACAGGTCTGACATGTGTGCAGAGCACCAGTACGCTGGTAGATGTATTGAGAGGGGGGAATACAACCATACAGCCACGTCATGTGTAGAATATTGTGGACTGGGTCTCAGGGGCCTCAAGTGCAGCAGGCTCTTCTTCTGCAGCAGGCTCATCTGCAGCAGCAGCAACCAGCACAGCCGTGACAGGAGCGAAGAAAGGAGTTAGCGCGGCTAATGTGCCTGTACCTCCCGATGACTCTCCCTTGTTGTTTGACGAACAGCCTGGGGATCAGATTTTCAGAGCAGCTGGCAGACTTTGAGACCCTTGGAGAGGGTGGTCAGCACTTCCGTCAGTACGTTCTGGATCAGTGGCTGCATTTGCAGATGTTGTCGTTGATGAAAATGAGGATGATGATGACCTTGATGTTACCTGGGAACCACTGGTGCGTGGAAGGCCTAGCAGCATTTCTGAAACAGACGTAGAGGAACAGACGCAGCAGCAACAAACTGGGGATGGCAGGGGCCGCATATCTGCTTCATATAAGTCCCAAAGATCACACAGACGAGTAGGCACAAGCAGGGGAACAGTCAGACGATGTGACCGTGGGGGAGATGGAGCTGGAGCAGACGCAGGGCACCCAGCAGACGCAGAGGCAGGCAAAGAGAAAGAGCAGCAGAGTGGTTGCACGCACCACTCCAGTGTGGTCCTTTTTCATGCTGAAAGACGATGACGGGTGTATAGTAATTTGCATCCTGTGCCACAGGCACACTTGCAGAGGACAAGCTGGATCACATTTGGGTACAACATCCCTGGTTTCCCACATGCGCAAGAACCACAAATCAAAGTGGGAGCAGTACTTGCGTTCTCTGGGAGGTGCAACCACGTCATCCTCTCTTCTTCCACCTACATTGATTCCTTCTCCACCTCCAACTGTCATTGGTACTACATCTAAGGAGGGTGGTGAAAGCCAGACTTTTTAGTGGCAATGAAGTATCAGCTTCTGCCCATAGGTTTTGTGGCGTCAGGCGACGTTTGTCTCCGCAAGATAGGTACTCCAGTGACCCCTTTAGCTCCCCTAGCTCCCAGTCCCTTCAGCCCACTCTACCAAAGTTCTACGCAAGTCATCAGGCTATGGACCCAACCAATTAAGCTCAATTGGTGTCTAGCCAAGATTTTGGCCTTGCAGCTTCGGCCGTACAGCATTGTGAACAGTACCAAGCAGGCATTACTTCTCCGGCAAAGCTGTACATAGTTTACATGTACATGGGTAACCTCTCCCGGGCATTGGCATTCTCAGTGTTTAGCCAAATCCAAGTCAATATGGACAGCTAGAAAACCAGGCACGGAGTGGGACGCTACCTGTCCTTCACCGCTCACTGGGTGGCCTTGCATAGCTCAGTTGGCGGTGAAAGGGTCTGCTTCTACTTCTAGTTCCTCGAATGCACCCTGACTTCTCCTCCACCAGAGAGACAGACATCTGGAGAGATATCCCAATAACACACGCACACAGTATGGTCTTAGGAATATACTCTAATCTTTAGAGGTCTTTTTATACAGATAATTATACAAGGGGTGTTGTCATTATTCACGTAAAGCTGTTTAAGTTTTGGCCATATATAGTGTTATTTGATATATTGTAAGACATACAAGTCATACATTGTATTTCAGAGAATTTACAGTTTTCGCCATCTGGTTACAATTAAACTGAGTAGACAGAAGAAGAAATACAACTTCCTTATAAAAATATATATGTGGCTCAAATTAGCTTCCAGCTATACAGTCTTCATTTAACCCTTCAATCCCCTCTTAAGTCATGAACATGACCTATTTTCTTTCTAACATAGAGAGGTAAATAGCATATTTTTGTCCAGGATCTGTGGGCTTTAGCGAGGAATGTTTATATAAGGGAGGGGATACATTGGATACAACAACATAAAATATTCAAGGAAGCAAATATAATTACAATACTGATAAATAATGTTCTTAACCAACTCAAATCTGGCAGCCAGCTCAATAACCAGTCCTGCCAGGAGGATGAACCAATATGCTCCTTGATATTATTAGCAATTTCATGTAATGCTTGAATATGGGACTGGATTGATCTTGAATGGTCAGATAAATTAAAACAACACATTCCTTTAAAATCCTGACACCCTACATTATGTGTAAGTAACAAAAAGTCCACAGCAAATCTAGTTTCTAGCACTGCTCCTCTTACTCCTTGTAGATCTAAGAGCATGTTTGATAAGGCGGTAGAAGTATGATTCAGAAATTTAGCCAAGTCACATGCAATAGAATTTATAGTACGAGTATTATATATAGCCAGTCCAGGCACTCCCAATATAGAGGCCCCCAAACTTGTATATTCTGCACGGCTGAGAAGGGGTAGAGTCACAGTTTTCTGATAAAGTCTTGGTAACCGATCTGTATGCTCTCAGTGGCTTGTCTAGGAAGGGCCGAAGTCAGCCTGGATAATGCACAGGGACCTCCAATAACATTGGCAGGAATATTATTGTAAGTGCTTTTACCACATGACAAAAAACACCCCTTAGGGAGCATATTATTATAGATAAAACTGGGAGTCACAATGGTCTTATTACAACTCATGGAATTATCCAGGGAGCTAACAATCCTGCCATTCTTTTTACAGGTGTCATTAATATAATCATATACACTATTCTTAGGTAATATTCTTTTTATGGCTCTATCATCACAATATAAGGTCATATCCTGAGAAAAGGTAAAACAGGTCTTTGCTGCAGTCACATTAACAGTAGTTATTCTAATATTATCCCTGCTATATCCTAATTTCTGACATTCCCCACAGAAGTCATACAAGGGAATAAAAGATTGTGTATTTTTAGTCATCGAACCAGACTTCAAGAAGGGATTCATCAGGTGTAGGCACAGCAATAACACATGTTTTTATAAGGTCTCGTGGGCTCTGTAAGTCTTCAAGGCACAATGAGCTAACAATTTAGGGCATTTGCCATCCTGACTTTACCGTTCTGTTCAGAATGAAAGGGGTCGGAAGCAAAGGGATCTTGCTCCAGAGCTCTTTTGGATACTGACTGATTATTCGGTGTACCACATAAGAAACTCATCTCCTCTGGACAAGTCGTAATAAGACTGGCAAGAAAACACAAAGGTTAATAATTATCAACAGACAAACAAATCTCCCAGAATATTGTGGGGTCATCATCTTCAGCCTGTGGGATTTCACACCTGCTTCACCCTCTTTGTCTCTGTTCGACGCCAGAGAAGAAGCCTCAGAAACCCTTTTCACTCTACTAGCATGAGTCCAGATTGGAGCCTCTTCTGTGAGAATCGCTGTTCTAGTGACTGCTACCACTCGGTGGGTGGTCCAAACGGGAACTCTGTCTGTTTTCGCCCTTTTGCCAGGCGCTGGACAATCACCACGTCTCCTGGTTGGAAAGGATGCGTAGGTTCCTGTAGAGAGAAAGGAGAGGCACGAGCAAAATTTTTCTCAACTTGATCTAAAGTTTCTACAAGTTTCCTACATATTCTGCCTGTACTACTTCTAGATCCCCTTTTTCTATCACAGGGGCCTTTCGACCTCAAGGGGTGGGGAAAGGTCTTCCTATTAGGATCCCAAATCGTGAGTAGCCAGTATTCTTATTAGGCTGCATCCTAATTTCTGCTAGGGCTACAGGCAAAAACTTTTTTCGATTAGTGAACGTGCCTCCAGTAATTTTCCTTTTTTTTTTTTCTTTAATTGTTCTATTCATCCTTTCTACTACCCTAGAACTCTGAGGGTGGTAAGGGAGGTGGAACTTCTAGTCAATCCTTTGGAAAGCTCCCTACATACCCTGGACCCAAAAGCTGGGCCATTATCTGAGTTAATTTGAACAGGGCATCCCCATCTGGGGATAATTTCTTGTAACAAACTCTTTACCACAATTTGTGTGGTTTCATTGGTAGTAGGAAAAACCTCCTGCTATCTAGAGAACATACCCACAATCACAAGGGCTTACTCCTGCTTTCTTCCTGGCTTTGGAATATGGGTAAAGTCAATTTGTAAGTGAGTGAATGGCGAAGTTGGGTAATTCAGATGCTGGTGTTGGGCCTTCTTTTGAGTTATTTGGGTTGTTTTCTGAGACATATAATACATCGTGAAACATATGATTGTACCTTTGATCCAAGGCTTGGTATAAAAAAATCTCTCCTAATGAGGTCAGTGGTTGCCTGTGCTCCCCTATGGCCAAGGTGATGATATTGTGCAATTAAAATTGGGGCGCTTGCAACTGGAATACATGGTTTCCCCTCTTTGCAGATAAGACCCGTATCAGGATCTTGTACTAAACCTACCGACTGCCATTCTAACTTGTCACTACTTGTAGCCAAATCCTGGAGGCTTAGCAATAAATTGTCAGTAAGGGTAATTTCTGGAACTAGGAAGGGCATTTAAACTGTTGCTGCCTGTCTAATAGCGGCCTCCTTTGCTGCCTTGTCAGCTAGGGCATTCCCCTTAGCTATGCCCGTTTTGAGGCCAGTATGTGCTTTACAATAGATAATAGCAACTTTGCTTGGTAATTGGATGGGGGCTAGGAGATCATGTACTAAGGTGGAATGTGAGATTTGCTTCCCATCTGCAGCTATGAAGCCTCTTCTCTGCCAGATTACCCCAAGATCATGTACAACCCCAAAGGCATATTTGGAATTAGTGTATATATTTACATCTCTTCCCTTAAAAAGACAACAAGCTCTAGTGAGGGCAATCAGTTCAGCTGCTTGAACTGACTGAAAAAGTATAGGATTTGATTCTAGGAATAACATCAGGGAGTTGAACCACAGCATATCCCGCATGATAAGTGTTGTCATTAGGGCAGGAACAGGATCCATCCACAAAAATATCAGGAGCTCTTTCAATGGGTGTGGACTGTAAGTCAGGTCTAGGTGACGTGTGTTCATGTATGAGTTCAGAACATTTGTGGGGAGGAGGCAAATCATCCTGCTCTCCCTTATATCCAAGTAGGGCATTTAGTATAGCCATTGGACCGAATGTCGGTGCTGAGTATTTAATATGAAGTTGGGGGTTAGATAACAGCAAAACTTCATATCCACTCAGTCTTTGTGCTGACATATGTTGTGTATGTATGTTTTTTAATAGAGCTAAAATATTATGGGAGGTATGCAGAGTGGTAGGATGACCTAGGGTGATAGGCATGGCCATCTCAGCGACCATGGCACAGGCTGCCAAACTCCTGAGACACGCAGGCATGCCCTGAACCTGTACCGGAACCACTTTTGAGAAAAAAGCAACAGGGCGAAATTTGCCTCCATGTTCTTGCGCCAGGACTCCTGCCATGGTTTTACAATTGTCCCTGGCAAATAAGTGAAACATCACGCCATAGTCGGGTAGGCCCAGACCAGGACTTGAAACCATTGCACACTTTAAATGACTAAAAGCTTGTAACATTTCATCAGACCATTTAATGAAATGAGGCATATCAGTCTTAGTGGCTTGTCTCAGAATATTGTCATAGTAGGAACAATCAGCTATCCATTGGCGGCAGTAACCAATCATGTCAAGAAAGGTTAACATGTCTTTCTTGGTTTGTGGGTGGGGCAGACCCAGTACGGCAGTAATTCCGGCATGGCTGATTTTCCCCTCACCTTTACTGAGGACAAAACCTAAATATTTAACACCTTCAGTACACCATTGTAATTTCTTCCTTGAAACTTTATGTCCACATTCACATAACCACAGTAATAAACTAACACTGTCTGCCTGTCAGGTCTCGTGAGTAGAACTACATATGAGGAGATCGTCCACATATTGTAGAAGAACAGAACCATGAGGGGCAGTCCAAGTATAGCTGAGTGTAGCTTGGAGGACAATGGAGTAGACTACCGGGGAGTCTATGGGTATGGGTATGATCTAAGCATTTACTGCTCTAAGATCCTGGACAAACCTAAAGGTATTGCCAGCCTTTCTCACTGGGTTGATAGGTGTAATATAGGGGGAAATAGTTTCCTCAATAACCCCTGCCCCTAGGAATTCCATCAACATAGGCTCAATTCCCTTTTCTTTTTCTGTGGATATTGTTTAATATAAACAGGGGCTTAAGCATTGCCTTATATGTTGTACAAGAGATTAGGCCAACATCTTGGTCAGTATTTGCCCAAACCTCGGGAGGAACCTGATCAAGTAGCGGATCCTGTGGTTGGCATTCCAAATATAAAAAACAATTACCGTTTGGTACATGGATGGGCATGACTGAGGATGTGACATGTAGGTGTCCCATCTTACTAATCCCCAACTGCAACCTCAATAGAACAAACAAATCTCTCCCTAAAAAATTCACAGGACAATTTGGAATGATCCTGAAACGGTGTGTGAACATTGACTGGTGATTGTATGGATGTTGGATCGAGAGAGGAGGAGTTTTATAATATCTTGTAAGTATCCCATTAATTCCCACAGAGGGCTCAGCATTCTCTCTTGGACCACTATAATAATCCTCACATAAAGGGCTACAAGTAGCACCAGAATCTACAAGAAAAGGGAGAGGACATCCCTCTATGTTTAACACAATCAGTGTCTCCTAAACATAACCCCTTAACCATGTCCATATGGAAGGAATCATAAGCTCTGTCCCTAGAAAAAAGAATCACGCTTCCCATCCCCTCTGTTCATCCTGTCATATAATTCACCCAGGCAGTAACTAAATAGTAATCAGTCCCACAGACCTGAGCTACATAATCCTTACTTATGTTTCTCCTACATACGGAGGGGGTGGAGACTTATGTCTATGCTCAACTTCCTTCTCAACTGCCTGTTAGTATTATCCCTTAAAACCGTCACTTGTGTTCACCAGTTTCTGGGTTAATGGGTTTCCCCCAGAGTGGTGGGGTGTCTTACGGTTCTCCAGGACACACACACAATAAAGTTAGTACAGTTTTCACAATATCATTTGCTGCTCACCTTCAGCACAAAAATAAATGACCTAATACTTCATAACATCACAGTATCATTTGCTGCTTACCTTCAGCACAAAATGAAATTACTTCATAACATCACAACATAAAAGAGAGCATAAGAAAGTGACAGATAAGAAGCGATAGAAATTGGCTGACAAGAAAAATCAGGGTGCAGACAATAGTTAAGTTCTTTCCCTAAAGAATACCTCTTTTAAATTCTTCCCTAAAGATTTTCTCTTTTGAATTCTTCCCTAAAGAATTCCTCTATAGACTTGGCCATTAGTCTATTTAATTCTGGGACTTCCCTAAAGCCCACAGTTTAAAGCCTATCTTCCCTAAAGATAGAATAGACTGAAAGGGAAAGTATCTAAGTGGATTCAAGTTAGAAGCAACAGAGAGTTTCGGAAAGGATCGGAATCCCCCTAAGCCTCAAGGCAGGGACTTTCCGTACTCACCGAATTCTGTGTGCTCTAATCCTGGACGAGCCCCCAGCTGAAAGGATCTGCTTCTACTTCTAGTTCCTCCAATGCACCCTGATATCTCTTCCACCAGAGAGACAGACATCCTGGAGAGATATCCCAATAACATACACAGTATGGTCTTAGGAATATACTCTAATCTTTACTTGACAAGGCAGTCTTTTTATACAGATAATTATACAAGGGGTGTTGTCATTATTCATGTACAGCTGTTTAAGTTTTGGCCATACAAAGTGTTATTTGATACATTGTAAGGCATACAAGTCATACATTGTGTTTCAGAGAATTTACAATTTTTGCCATCTGTTACAATTAAACTGAGTAGACAGAAGACGAAATACAACTTCATTATAAAAATATATATGTGGCTCAAATTAGCTTCTAGCTATACAGTCTTCATTTAACCCTTCAGGCGGTAGTCTGCAAGAGGCATTGCAGCACCTGGTACCCCTGCCGAGGGGTGTGATGGGAAAGCATGGGCCACCCCAGTCCACTCCCTCCTTCTTCTTCGTTCCTTCCACTGCCAACCCCTCTCTTTTCAACACTCCTCCTGAAAAGCCAGCAGCGGAGGACACTGTGGTTAAGCGGGCACACCACTACGATTCCCTCAAGCACATGTCTTGCCAGGCAGTGCTGAAACTGGTGTCCTTGGGGGAGAAAAGTCAAACCGCCAGAGAACGCTTGTCCACTTTGCACAGGGAGGTTGAGGCTTGGCTGACTCCCTCCCGGCTCACAACAGGCAAGGTAGTGTGCAACAACGGGGCCAACCATGTGGCTGCGCTGCACATGGGCCGCAAAACACATGTGCCCTGCTTTGCGCACGTACTGAACCTGGTGGTGCAGAAGTTCCTCCGCATGTACCCAGAACTGCAGGACTTACTGAGACAGGCTCGCTCCATCTGCAGCCATATATGCCGATCCCCTACTGCCGCCGCGGCGCATTAGCAAGATCCAGCGCCAACAGAGGCTGCCACCGCATAGACTCTTTTGTGACACTGTGACCAGATGGAACTCCACCCTGCACATGCTCCAGCGTCTGTGTGAGCAAAAGCTACCCATCCGCCATTACTTGGTCAGCATGGTGCATGGAGGCAGCATGGAGATGCTGTGCAAAGTACTGGCCCCCTTTGAGCAGGCCACAAACGTTGCGAGTCGGAAGCTTTTCTGACTCTGTCATATAGCTGTGAAGTAGACTCAAAGATTATCTTATATAGACATCCGTATTGACCGTACTTACACAAAGATAACGTCCTCAGATAGCTTCAACTCAGCTTCAGACACATGTAGAAAGATTCCAGTAGAGGTTTATTTTCTCCAGACAGGAAATCTTGTAAAATGCAATCGTTACAGCAAGTAAAAAAGGGTATTGCCAGGCTGAACAGCACATGTAAAATACAGCATGAAAAATGGCTACTACCAGGAAGGGAAAGGGTGGAGCTAGCAGTTCAGAGGTTGACCACAGGGGGAGGAGAAGATTAACCTGTTATGCACACAGCTAACAATAACATCAGTGCAACAAACACATATAACCAAACAGAAAGACTGATAAAGTCGTGGAACATGACAGCATCGGTCAAGCTGGAATGATGTCATACCCATCATCTTTCTGCATGATAATACTCTGTGTGGCCTAATAGAAGGTGGCGATGGGAGAGGAGGGGAAGAAATGGAGGAGGAGGATGAGAGTGACATTACACTTCATAGCGCACAGCCAGCATCAGGAGGAGCAAGAAGGGACACTGGCCAGCATCAGGATTTTCAAGAGGAGGAGGAGGAGAAGGAAGATGATTATGATGATGATGATGAGGGAGACCAAGTTGGGGCAGCTGGACAGGACCCGTCCAACCCGCATTTGTGCTGTCACACCCCAGGCATTGTGCACCCGATGTAACAACAGGAACTGCTGCAGCTTGAAGAGGAGGAGGTGGGTGATGAGGAGGAGGAGGTTTTGGAGTCCAGGGAACCCTTCTTTCATATGTGTGTCTACATGTTGTGATGCCTACGGAGGGACCCCCGCATTTGCAGCATCAAAAACCGAGTTGATTACTGGCTGGCCACCCTTCTGGATCACAGGTACAAAGACAAAATGTCACAGTTTCTACCCAACCCGGCTCAAGAGAAAGAAAAGTTGACCCGCCTGAGCAGAATACTATGCGACCGACTGTGTGAGGAGTTCCATGCACTACATTCCACACAGGAAGCTCAGGCAGAAACTGCCTCCACCGTACCCTCCTGTAGCAGCAGCAGCAGCAGTAGTGGCAGCAAGCCGCACACATTCAAAAGTCTAGGGCAAGGCAGGGGAGATTTTCTGGATGCCTGGCGAAACCTGATGCGGTCACCTCAAACAAGTGAACTGCAAGTTAAGGGGCATAACCATCGAGAAAGGATGAAGCACATGGTGCACAATTACGTTGGCTCTTTTCTGGCTGGTGGTGGTGGTGGTGTTGACAACAACAGATATGAGGAAGATGCCTGTCCTTACAGTAGTGATGCCATAAATTTTTGGATGAACAGGCTAAAAATCTGCCCGCAGTTGGCACAGTATGCCATCAAGCTACTTTCGTGCCTGGCATCCAGTGTTCTGTCGGAAAGAACCTTCAGTGCCGCTGGCGGAGTGGTCATGGACAACCGATCACGACTGTCGCCCGAAAATGTCGCCTATCAGTACACGATTCACTAAACTGCATAGATGCCAGTTAAAAATGCGGTCCACGCTCCATCTCAGGGCCCACCGCCTCCTCCTGCTGCTGCCGCCTGTCAGCACTCCATTCACTAAAACTGTACACTTCTGGGTGGCATTGACGATTCACTACACACAGCTCTAGATGCCAGTTTCCAATGCAGTCCCTCCTCCATCTCAGTACCCACTGCCTCCACCTTCTAATGTTGCTGCCGACACCTGTCAGTACTCCATTCACTATAATTGTATTACACACTTCTGGGTGGCAGGCATTGTCAATGTACTACACCCAGCTCTAGATGCCAGTTACCAATGCTGTCCCTGCTCCATCTCAGGCCCACCTCCTCCTGCTGCTGCCAGCTGTCAGTACTCTATTCACTAAAACTGTACACTTCTGGGTGGCATTGACGATGCACTACACCGAGCTCTAGATGCCAGTTACCACTGCGGTCCCTCCTCCGTCTCAGGGAACACTGCCTCCTCCTCAAATTAACTGAATTTGTTAATTTCTGGGTGGCATTGACGATGCACTACACCCAGCTCTGAATGCCAGTTACCAATACTGCCCCCGCTCCTTCTCAGGGCCAACCGCCTTCTCCTTCTGCTGTTGCTGCTGACGCCTGTCAGTATTCTATTCACTAAAATTGTATTACACACTTCTGGGTGGGTGACATTGTCAATGTACTAAACCCTGCTCTAGATGCCAGTTACCAATGCGGTCACCGCTCCTTCCTAATGCCCACCGCTTCCTCCTCCTCCTGCTGTTGCTGCTGCCGCCTGTCTTTACTCAATTCACTAAAACTGTACACTTCTGGGTGGCATTGACGGTGCACTACACCCAGCTCTAGATGCCAGTTACCAATGCGGTCACCGCTCCTTCCTAATGCCCACCGCTTCCTCCTCCTCCTGCTGTTGCTGCTGCCGCCTGTCTTTACTCAATTCACTAAAACTGTACACTTCTGGGTGGCATTGACGGTGCACTACACCCAGCTCTAGATGCCAGTTACCAATGTGGTCCCCGCTCCTCCTCAGGGCCCACCGCCTCCTCCTCCTGCTTTTGCTGCTGCCTGTCAGTACTCCATTCACTAAATCTGTACACTTCTGTGGCATTGATGATGTACTACACCTAGCTCTAGATGCCAGTTCCTGGAGGACCCAAGGCAGCTCAGGAGGAGCCCAGAGGAAACCTGACTTTTCATCAGGAAGAAAGAGTGCGCCTGCAGAGATACCGCTTCATCTTCAAGATGGATGACCCTGACTTTGCAGAGGAAAAGGTACCTGGGACCAGCAGCACTGTTAAGGCTGTGTCACACTTTCGGCCTTTACAGGCTGAAGCCTACTAACATCACAACATCCTAGATATATATCTTTTATCTAGAAGTCACATTAGCAGGAAACACCAGTAGGTAAAGCTATTTTGGCACCATCTTGTGGCCGAAATTGATATTTACATAATAACATCCCCAATATATATTTTATATCTGGAAGTAACACCAAAAATTATTTTTAGTAAATCAATGTCCTACTAATACTTGCTACATTATCTTTATTAACACTATCCTCTTTCAAGTTACAGTATCCCTACTAGCTAGCTATATAATACATAAGCGACACCACACTATAAATATCAGTTGTGCTCACACACTTTTATTTCTATTAAAATATTCATACTTACCCATGCTCTGCATTCTACTCTCTCCAAACCACAGTACGTCCAAATTGATATCGGTCTTACTATTAAATCACTTACAAGTAGCAATTCGATATCACAAGGCTCTTAACCACCTAGCCGGTATGCCCGACCTTCGTACGGGCAAAAAAAAATGGCTAGGATGGTTAACCCCGTAATTTTGTCACATCCTTACCTCCATGGTCCCGCTGTGCACATCCAGCGGGACCATGGAGGTAAGGATTCCAGCGTCGTTTTCATATCTACTAGAACCCTTGTTCGGACATATTTCTGTAAGTTACAGGTCTACAATTTAAAAAAACAGTGTAACGCTCAGGTGGTTAATGCAGTAAAAACCCCAGCAATAATACTAAGTAAGTCTTGATTGGTTTCTTCCCTTTTATTGATTCATTGTAAACATAAGCCTAACGTTCAGTCAATGCATATATATGGATTCTTAATACTGTATATTGTTATAAATTCTAAGGTCTCCCCTTACCCCTGAGGAAGCCCGGTACGGGCGAAACGCGTCAGGTGGGACACCTTACCGCCATCGCTATACCTAATATGATACTAAACGATATTGCTATCTCTTTTGCAAAACTAGTGGTTATATGTTAGCCTAGCATTCATTTATAGAGACACAGCTCTTAATCTCTTAAATTATGTTGTTGGAACAATAAAATTTTGTGTTTTTAAATTTGCCCTTTAAAAGACTGGCTTTCCCTTTTTCCCACAGATACACAATATGCAGAGATAAAGACCTGGGGATTTTGTGCATTCATTTAAATGCTGAAACCTGGTGCAATTGAAATGGACAAAAGGTAGTACTCCTCCACTAAGAATGCTATAAATGATTTATTTGGGAAAATCCCCTCAGCAGATTTGTCAGTGGGGTTGGGGAGGTATGGTGAGCACACATTAGGTGCTACCTAGACAACACAGTGTTCGTGTTAAGGAGAGGGGCTAGTAAGAGCAGGATAGATAGTTTTTCTTAATGGAAAAGTCTCTTTGCTGCTACCTTCACAAGAGGCTCAGCACTGAATGATTCCCCAAAGGAGATCACATTTCCAACATACCACTGACCAAGCCTTATTGGCAAAACGCGTCAGTCAGCGCAATTTGAGACCTTTCTAATCATGGGAAAATTCCAATAAACTACAATCCCCTTTATTGGACTTATCTATGCTAACAGAATTTCTCGTATTAGTAACAGAGACCAGTAAACCCTATGCATTAATGAGGGTTTAAGGTCTATAACTTCATGTTCTGTAGTCCTGCTGTTGTTATGTATTCCTGCAAATTAGGTGAACAATGCTTATTATGAAGACCTCTCCAACCCCCATACATTGATGAGAGTCAAGGTCTATTACAAGATGTTTTTCCTATTGTATATGTATGATTGAATTGTACAATAGCTTTAAATATAAAGTGTATTGTGCTCCAAAGACCCCTATTCTTATTCTACTCTTATTTTTCTGTTGTAACATTGCTAGGGGTTAGCACAACATAACACTCAACACTAAAATCAATAGTTGACACCTAACTATTCTTTCTCTAGTTTTAAAAAATGTCCATAAATGCCTGCAGCAAGAGCTTATAAAAGCCTGTACAAGCTTTTATGAGCAGTTGAGTCCATGGAGGGGTTTGGACAGCCAAATGACCCTAGAAGCTACATGGAGCTTCTGAACAAACGCTTGTAAAAGCCTAAAGCTAGACACAAACCAAATGTTGCACAAGCAACAGAACCATTTGTTTTAGATTAGCTATTTTACAAGGCTTTTGGAAGCTGCAAAATGCTAACAAAAAAGCCTAAAAAATGGCAACGTTCAAGGCATATTACCTCAGAAACACTTTCTCCATGGCTATATTGAGGCCACTGAAGAGAAGGAGCTCCAAATTTTCTGGAAGGTGTTTAACATTCTGAATGCCATAAAAACATTGCAAAGGCATAGAAGGAGGTAAAAAAGAGTGCAAGAGTAGGATCTGGAAAATTGTTTTAAAAGTGTTATGTTAACACATTCAAAGGCTTTGACAAAGGATGTAGTTGTAGTTGTTAAAATTAATGAGAAGATTGTGGTACTTGGGAGAAGTTTGGAGCTAGAGGTCAAAGAGGAAGATATTTAAGAGCTCATAGATGTGGAAGAAAAGGAGCTGTCATCAGATGTGATTGAACTTGCAGAAGAGAAAACAAGCAGAAGAGGAAGAAGAGGAAATGTAAGTAGAGCCTGCGAAAAAGTTTATCACAAAAAAAATGTCATTTTCCTTTATCGAAAAAGGATTGTCATTTTTCAAGGAGATGGATGTCAGCTATGATCAGTTTGCAAAAGTTGAGAGACAGGTCCAGGATGCTTATGTATGCTACAGGCTCATCTACAAAGAATGGAAAAATTGCACTGTGCAATGGACACCTTCCTAAAGAAATCAACTGCATCACCACAGCCTTTCAGCACATTGGAACCTCAACCCTCAACTTCTTGAGGTGAATCTTTCCTCGAATTAGCCTACACTCCTCTATAAAGAGGAGTTCATTGACGATCCTTCTGATGTGAAAACACTTCCTGTATCATTACCATCCGAAAATTAACTTTAGCCATTTACTATACAACATAACATCGTTCAAGTATGCAGATGTCAATATGATATTTTCAAGTGATGATGGGGTCGTCCTAATGCATCTCCATCGTAAACACAATTTCCACTGTAATACAAGGACACTGGAAATGTAGTTTGGCATCTACTGTTCTTCATACTTTGGTTGTCACATAATGACAAGCACATTTGGCCTGTGAAAAAGATATTCTATCTACCATTTTGTTTCTATACACTTTTAACATGCTTGCAATTAGAATTTGTTTTGTTTAATTTTTAATCTAGTTTAATGCTATCCTTTCTGATTCATCCTAAAACAATGCCACTGTAACAGAACCAAAGAAATTGGTTGGATACCTAATACAAAAGAGGAGTGGGTGAGATCTATATTTTCTTTCCTGATAAATAGATGAAAATTCCAGATGTAGGTCATAACCTTTGAACACTGTTATTTGAGTGGTAGCCTAGTCTGAAAAACATGCTTAAGGCCAGTGGTCGCCAACCTTTTCGGACCGGCGGACCAATAAATTTACCGTCTCAAGACCGCGCATGCGTGGGGAGCCGGGTGTCACCCAAAGAGGAAGAAACTTCCCCTTTGGTGAAGTGATGTTATGATGCCAGAACCCGCCCACTTTCCTGAGCCTGGGATCTTAGCTGTGGACCATGTCCTCTGTATATGGAGTCCTCCTAATCCCGCTCGGGTGCGCCCTGGCCCGAGCCGCAGATCACCAGTTGGCAACAGCTGCTACAGGCCATTTATAACCAGCAATACTGAGTTTCTTACAGTCTGTAATGTTGAAGAGGTTACTCGTATGAAAATACTCACTGTTAATCTGTATTAAGAGATTCTAGATCTCAGGAATTCCCGAGTATTGCCAACATGAAGTGTATTATCTTATCCTTCCTGTTTTGAATACTGAGTCACACAATATTTGAAAATGAATATGCTTTATAAACTTTATATTTATAAATGTGTGTTTATAAACAAACACATTGCACAGGAAATTATTTATTGTGGACTATGGTGAAAAAAAGGTGTTTTACTGTATATGGTTACTTTATTAGTTCAGTATTCTAACACATTGCATGTTTTCAACTAAGAGGTAAGACATGTGTGAACTCTTTTGCAGTAAATTTATTAGGACCGTGCTTAATTTCAATAAGGATAGGCTTGGGTGCTTTGTATTATCAAAGTATTCATATTTTAGAGATATGTACTGTGTTCAGAGTACTAGCCGTGTGAAACAATAGTGAATAAAGCTCAAATTCGTTATAATCCTTTTTATTTGTTAAAAAAAGTGTTATCCCATAAAACACGAAAATTTTGAATTGTTCAAAGAAGAAAAAAAAAGAAAAAAAGCAGTGTCTGCATCCTTCTTTACAAACTCAGTCACTGTATAAACTGAAAAATGTTTCAAGATTTTGCTTTCTTTTGAATCACTGAACTAAAATTAACTTGTATAACCACAGTTTCTGAGAACCTCTGCGCATCAGTTACATGGAGCTGTAACCTGAGGCACCTGTGAACAGGCATTCCAGCCCAGGATGATCAGACTACATTACACAATTCTTGGTTTTGCTTCAGGAAAAAGCATTTTTTTTTTGACACCCCACAAGTCTTCTATTGAATTAAAGGGATTGGGCTGACCACTCCATAACAGCAGTTTCGCTGGTCTGGAACCAAGATGTTGTCCGTTTACTGGTTTGTTTGGGTCTTATTGAAACACCCATTTCAAGAGCATTTCCTGTTCCGCATAAGGCAACATAACCTCTTCAATTATTTTGATGTATTCAAATAGATCCATAATTCCTAGTATGCAGTAAATAGCCACAACATCATAGTATGAGAAAACATCCCCATAACTCTACAGGCTTGCACTACCATGCTTTACTGTCTTTACTGTGTTCAGTGTTTGGGGGTCATCTGACAAATTTGTGTATGCAGCCCCTAGACGCTAAAGGAACAATCTTGCTTTCCTTAATCCACAAAACATTACATAATTTCTCTTGGGTTTTTAACACTGGGACTTTGCAGGGGCTTCTTGTCAATAGCTTGGAAATAATCCCTCTTAAGCCTACAGGAGGATACTTTGAAGACTTTTAAAAACAAAAGTAATCTTTATTTTAAATGCAACATTTCTAAATGATAGTTTTAGCTTCAAACCATTCCTAATGACATTTACATATCAATAACATTACATATAGCGCCGATACAAGTACATGTAGTATACAATTATGACTTGCACCTAATTTACATATTTTTACAATTGTAGACACATATATATATATATATGTGTGTGTGTAAATATAGTGGATACCTAAAAGCCTAACTACCATGTATGTATTTAGTTACAATTGTATGTACTTCTACTTGCTTTCTTAAAATTATGTTAGTCAGTTCACTTTTTCTTATTATTCAAGATTTTTGCATTTTATCATTTTATAAAAGTGACCCTCGAAGCACTCTCAAAATCGTTCAGATATGCAACCTATTCTACACATTTCATCATTTAGATCACAAATCTTAGCCTTATACATATTTTAATTTCTAACATCAAAGTGAATGAAATGAAATCTTAACTAAATATTTATTTTGACACACACTAGGCAAAATGGTTATATATTGGATAATGCTTTGACTAGTACTATATTATCTTATGAACTAGTCTATATCTCATGTCGTTATTACCCCTGATGAAGCCAGCCAATGTGAAATGTGGAGATAAAAAGATAACTGCGAATCACAACCACATACTGGATGCCTCCTTTTCAATGAGATAATACTAACATTTTTTGAATGATGCAGTAGTGGTATCTGTATAATGCCAAAATTATTTTGTTCATTTTTTCCTAACTCATGTATCTATACACTACTGTTAGGGATTCTTTGTAAATAGGCTTAATACACACAATTGCTTGTCGAAAGCACTCCTGTTTTTTTATTTATCATTTTTAGTAAAAGTAACACCAATGATTTGTTTGATCTGTGAGGGTGGCATTCCTCCCATTGACCAACAACGTGAGTTCCCCCCATATTAAAAGGGATAAGAAACACGTATAAATGCTGGATCACATCAGTGTAAAAATGCCAAAATTGAGACAATTTGATACAAGATGGATCGTAGAAGAAAGTATTGTTGAGACAGTGTCCTGGGCAAAAAAAACAAAATCAAAAAATTGAATCTAACATTAAAATGGTTTTATTTGAGAGGCACTAAAAAAAGAAATAAAATAATGTAAGCAATTTAACACAAGCTGGGTAATAACCATCACAGATTGTAAAACATACCCACCTACGAAAAATGCAAATGTTTGAATTAAATGTCTAGTTTAGCCACTTCATAGTTGATCACAGCAGGGAAATTCCAAGTCATATGCACAGGTGAAATATTTAGGCAGATGTGGCTCTTGGATACACGCACCAAAGCGTGACTACAGAAGAGTTCAAATGAAAACAGAGCATCCTCAGAGGTCACTCCAAAGGAGGCTCCATGATATAGCCATTCTCAGTTGATAAATATCCATCTCCTGACTGCATTGATTCTTGGTCTAAGTACATGTCTTGGCTGGTCTCCTCTGCTGGGGGTTCTTGCATCAAACCATTATCAGGAGCTCTCTCCTCTCGCTTCTCACTGCGGTCACCACGGTCTCTATCTCGTTTGTGATCCCGATCTCTATCCCTGTCTCTATCCCGCCTTCTATCTCTGTCTCTATCTCGATCCTTATCTCTATGGCTACGCCTCCTGTCTCGATCCCGGTCTCTTTCTTTATCCCTGTCTCGCTCTCTATCACGCTCCCTACCCTTCTCTTCTGGTTCTGTTTTGACCTCAGCTCCATCCAAAGTACCATCTCCAATTTGTACTTCTTCAGGATTAACCTCAGCATTTTCTACAAGCTCCCCCTCTGTTCGCTCTTCCTTCTTTTCCCTGTCACGATCTCTATCACGTTTGCGGTCTCTACTGCGACTCCTGCGCTTGCGGTCTCTCTCTTTGTCCTTATCCCTACTCCTTTCTCTGCTACGCTTCCTTTCCTCCTTTTCCCGGCTTCGGGACCTCCTCCTGCGCTCCCTGGAGCGACTCTTTCTTCTCTCTCGTTCCTTGTCTCTGTCACGGCTGCGATCTCGACGGTCCCTCTCTCTTTCCCGATCACGGTCCCTAGTTAGGAAATAAAAAGTATTTTGATTTACATTTTTTTTAAACAAATAAAATCAGCCATTGCAATGTAAAGGAACCTATAACTAGTTTTCAGCATAACAAAATTAAATGTGCTGCATTAACAATAATGGTGCAGGTTCTCCCATGCTGTAAGATGGCAGTTGATTCAAATATAAAGGCTGCCTAGATGTGCATGGAGATAAAAACATGCTACATACCCAATTACATTTCTGGTTTTAGAACCCAAGCGAAAGAAAGTAGCAATATATATAAACATCTGACAAAGCTTGCCTAATGTATGTTGGGAAAGTTTCATCACTAAATACCCAATTTCATTCTCCATTGAAATGGAAAGCATAACCTAAACACCTAACTGTATCTTATGGAGCACTAAAGGTTTTCTTACAAGAAAGTGCACCCAACCCAGACATTCGAACATTGGTAATGTCAAAAGAAAACTACCCTGTGAGAAAAGGAAATTAAATGCCCATAATTTTTTATCCTATCCAAGGTCACTTTTGGCTTGCAGCTTACTCTCAAGTGGGGGGGGGGGGCACTCTCCAAGATATGAGCATTGTCAACGAGAAACGT
Source organism: Pyxicephalus adspersus (assembly GCF_032062135.1). Lineage (NCBI taxonomy): Eukaryota > Metazoa > Chordata > Amphibia > Anura > Pyxicephalidae > Pyxicephalus > Pyxicephalus adspersus. The sequence goes on from NC_092868.1 coordinate 19,254,705, forward strand.
TAGCAAGATTTTTCTGGTTTGGAAAATTAGCAATCAAACTTTGGCAGGAACACCCTGGACAGAATGGTCTTAAGTGACCCAACATAACCAAAAGTACAAAATATTTTGACCTGTAAATCAGAACAGAGCCCAAATGATTTAATTTGTTTTCCTCTTAAGGCTTTAAAATTAAGATCTTGGATGTATTTATTCACAATATTTTATTGGCTTTTTTTTTTTTTTTTTACAGATAAGCATTCTGAATGTTAGTGACTAATACCCCTGAGATATACATACACAAATTTATCTCCCCTTTCAAATATTTTTTTTACAATACATTGGAAAAAAGTCTCACCTCTCATCATATCTTGATGCATCATCTCTACCAGAATGTCTTATGTTGACATCAGCACCACCACGTCTGGTGCCTCCCAGACCACCACCTAAAAATCAGTGAAAACAATGTCTTGTAAAACTTCATTTTTCCCCTAAGTATTTAAAAGCAGAAGTATAGCAGATCAAGAACACTAAAAGCTAAAACTCGTACCAGAAAAATACTATTCTGTATTGGTCACACATTTCTCTGTCTTTTCTTGCTTTCATCTGTGCAAATATGTCTTATATATTCTTGATATAGGTCCTCTTAAAAGTTTAGATATAGCCAAAAAAAATAGTAATGAGGCAAGTAGCAAAAAAATGAGTAAGAAGTAAAAAGAGCCAGGAAGAGCTCAAGCAGGGGGAAAGATACATAGTATGCTAATAATTGTACTTTGGAGTTTTTTTTTTTTGAGTGAACATGGCACACCTAATGGTTAATAGGAACTACTAACTAATAAAAATTAAGACATTCTAAGCTAGACTATTTGATATATATGTGTAGAGAGAGGAAAGGGTATTTATGGAGTGAATAATAAAACAAAAGGAAAATGACCATGTCCAGCTTTATTTTCTCAAAACCCTAAGAAGAAATAAAGAGTATTTTTCTTGACCTGCTAGTCCACTTTTTCCAGACTAAAAATTATTTATCAAAAGAGCTTACCAAGTCTACGAGGGCGCCAGCCCTTTACAGTACGTCCTCTCTCAACATCAACCAGTACACGCCTCCCATCAATTTTCTTTCCATCTGCATGCTTGTAAGCCGCTGTAAATACATTATTTTCAGAAGTGCAAAGGACAAACAATCAGGCAGGGTGTACAACATTATTCCCTCCTCCCCCCTCCCATAAGCTTAACCTATTACATAAAACAAAACCGCATACTGAAAAATGCAGGACATCAAGCAACAGCTTCTGTTCATGTTTGTCAGATGCTAGCAATAGTACCTTTCAGGACCATTGTGTCAATACATATCACAGGCTCTTTACTCAAATTTACTACAGTTGACCTTCTGAAACTCTGCAAGTAAGCAGGGTAAATGTCAAGAGATCATAAATATTAAACTATATCTAGTTTACAAATACAATAAGGGCTTGTTGATACCAAATAAAACTTGGACCCCAATACTTTGGCCACCTCCCAAATGTAACCCACCGCAACTCAGCTGAAGGGAGAAAAGAAGTAATGTAAACTTTGCTCATCCTGTCCTGAAGCTACATATCTGATCTGTGTCCACTTTTATAGTGTAATTACGTGGGTCTAAATACTCTAAACTACTTATTGCTGTAGGTCTTAAGTCACTAAAATTTAGGTGCAGATATGTATGAGAGTTAGGTCTAAATGTTTAAATTTCCTTTTATCACACAAAAGGTAGTGAAAAATATATTAATATATAGCATAAAAGCACTAGACAGATCCACTAAAATACATTTAAAAAGTTACCTGAAGAAGCTACTTACAAAATTTCTCAAATTACCGCCTCAAATTCAACGAATTTCATGACGATATCTTGGAAAAAGGAGGTCTGAATCTTGAAAGTTTTTGTTAAGTGCAAATGCATTTCTTGCAGCTGAGAAACTCTTACCTGTCTCAACTGTTCTAGGGCATTCCACTGAAATCATCTTATTGTTGGGATAAATCACATAGGCTCCTCTGGGACTTTGGGACCTTGTTGCTGCTTTTAAATGGGTCTGCCACTTTGGCATTTTTTCATAAAGGCCTGTCCATTGAATTATTTAACCTTAATAGCTTTATTGCCCTAACAAGCAATCTGGCCTAATCTGGCTGGATTCTTATCAAATGTTTCCACAGACTAAATAACCAAATTTAAGCTTGAACAATGACTGGTAAAGTCTAACCCACAATTGAAGTAGAAAATAATTAAAAAATATATATGTTTGATCAATATCCATCCCATATTTTAGCAAACGATTTGCTAATACAACTGCTATATTCCATTTTTAACAGGACTGATTTGATATACAAGTTAAAACTAGCTTACAGTACAATCCTGAGAACATGCATGTATGGGTATACAGATTTTTTGATTACCAGTAAGTTTTCAGACCCTAAAAAAACCAAAGCTTTGCTTCATGAGGGAGATTAGCTTGGAGAACATATGATGAACCTACATGGCAGAAAAATAGACAAGCCCTTATAAAATGGGGAAAAAATACTTAAGGTAACTGCTCACTTTTCTGCAAGAAAAATGAACAAAGCTTCCATACTACGACAATACCTGGAGAGGGTGTCATTAGCATGCAGCCTATTAGATAAAAAAGGAAAGGAGATCTTGTTTTTTTAAGAAAACATTGGCCTGTCTGCCCACCCTAGGTGTTTTTTTATTTTTTTATTTAGGAAAACCTATATTAACACCATGGTTTTTTTCATTTTTTTTTTTAAACACACAAACCTACATCCCACACCTACCCCTCTCCATCCAAGCAGTCTTCAGCTTCATCCTTTAAATAAGCGAAGATTTATCATTGCTGGTTGGTGATTCGTTAACTGCCTTATTTGATTGAAGCATCATGCGCCAGAGAGAAGGCGAAAGGATGACTCCACTTGCTGTGGCTTACCTGGACCCTAACAGCCCGCCTTGCACAGCCTTACCAGCTGTATTATCTATTGCTGATGTCCAGGAAATTGTTTAAAAAAAAAAAAAAAAAAAAAAAAAACACCTATCACTAATCTAACTGCTGGGCAAGCCTAAATTACATTTTAAGAGTCTGTATAAATTAATGGCACAATCTATACTAAACTTTGGATTCTATTAAAAAATATGCTATCAGTGTTCACTTAATCCATCTACTTCTGAAGATGTACAACAAAAACTGACTTGTTTATGTACACGATCAGTATTATTGCATTTTAGACATACATTTGATTTGACTGTTCAAATTTCTTAGTCTGCAGAGACTAATATAAAAACAAAACATTAGCTATAGTATACAGATTTTTTTATTTCACAAATGGGAAATTATATATCTGTAATTAGGGCAAGTATTACTGCACAGACCGACTTGCAGTTTGAGACAATCTGTAAGGCAGAAGAAATAGAAGATGCTAAGGCCTACTTGTATTAGGACATACATGCTGCAGTCATTCTAGGGGAGATGTAGACCTGTGTATATCTGGAATTTGGATGCCTAAAATTCATGATTTTTTTTTCAGCTTAGCAACTTGCTATACAGTATTAGAGAATGGTTACATCAGATTGTACCTTGCAAAATTACGAATAGTGGGTGCTTTTGTCCTAATAAAATGTTCAGAGCAATAAACAAAATACTATATGGTATAAAATATCCCTGCATTACCTAAATGAAACTCAGTCTTTAGGTGATGCTTGGAAGCCTAATAATTTTTAATATTTATTCAAATTTAAATCATTTTTAGTAATTTTACTTTTTATACTAGATTCTGCATATTTTAAAATAAATGACAAAGCTATACAGCTTTGTACTTGAAGACTCAGATATTGATTTTGCCCAAAAAATCCTGTACATTTGCAGCAGGTTTCAGTTTCCCCACTGTGCATAATATGGTTGTCAAGCAACCAGGCAAAGTTCTAAGGCTTTCTGACACTAAGTGTGCCTGCCTCTATTTTTCTTCTGGTTTTCTGTGCCCAATAAGAATGCATTAAACGGCAAAAGCTTTAAAATGCTTCCATACAACAGTGCAAGTGATTCCAAATCTTTGCCTAAACAGAACAGCCATATATATTCAGGCATAGCAGAAGAAGTGAAAACTGCAGCAGGTATTTGCACCCAAAAAAAATTAAGATGACAGTCACTGAGGCCAAAACACAATCACATATGGGCAGACAGTAAATGCAAGTTGACTAGCCTTAATACATTCTTTTTATCTGGAACAAGTATGGAAACCTGTAAAGTCCTTAAAAGCATACTTCAGGTCAACAATTTGAAACACTGAAGCTAAAGTGATAACAGCCGGGCAACAAGCATTTTTAAATTATCTACCATATTTCTTAAAAATATTATAAAGTTCTAAAAGTGAGAAAGTTCATATTTATGAAAAACACACCAATGAACCCACTGTGTATATAAATGCATATCTGCTGCTTGTGAAAAATCAGTCCAGCCTTAGGAGGAAACCTGTGTTGAGAGGAATTTACAGGCTGCAACTGCTGACCTCTCCTTTTGAAAATTCTAGCTGCCTGCATGGGTGAGGCAATAACTTTAGTTCTGGAGTCACAGGTTTAGAAATAATACGAAGACTATAAAGGTCTGCCGCGGTTATGACAGTATTTTAAAGTACTGAAGCCTAAGAACAAAGTAACTGCCATTTTCAGAAGGATGACAACCCAACAGCCTACATATTTCTCTCAGTACAGGATACCTTCTTATCTGTAACTTATCTGCATATAGAAATTCAAGAAATTTTTGGGATCAATAAACCTGTCACTGCTCATCTCCAATAGCTTTAGGTAAAAACATCTAATTATAAACTAGTTACATGAATCAAAGACTACCTGGATAGTTTGAAAAATCTTTAGAAGAAACTAATGCTACAATACCGGGCTTTTTTTTAGCAATAGAGCATAAAAATTATTTTAAAATTAAGTGGAATAAACCACCATAAAATCTAAGCAGTAAAAGATGCATTAAAAATGTAACGTCATTACTGTTCCCCAATAGTTCCCACTAATATAAAGTGCATTATCCAAGTTAGTGATGCTTGTGTAACCAAAAAGTATCTACTGCACCTAAAGGCTGGGCTGCTGTCTAAACTGCTCGCCTGTGTCTTGTGTGTAAAAGCTGCAAAGTCTTACCCATCATACAAACCCTTATACCAACCATACAATGAGATGTTGTAAAGGGGAGCATTAGCATCAGCTGCAAGCCAGCAGTGGCAATTGCCATCACAATGGTGGCTGCAGTGGCAATAAGAACACAAAATTAATACACCCCACTCACATTACACTTTGCACAATCTTTTTAATATTAAAAGAAAACATTTTAAAGCACAGTGATGGGCAACAGGTAACTAAAGGAAAAGAATATAAATTCTAAAGAGCAGAAGTGGAGTTGCTGAATTAAAGAGGTAGACAATATGGTCCTAAAACTCCAACACAGTGGTAAAAGTTAAAGGGAGCAGGCGACATTATGGACATTGAGGGAGAGTTTCTGAAAGCATTCAGTTTATAATGTTGCCCATCATATTCAACCATATGTGGAAAGACCCAAATTACAGTAATCCCAGATTTTTTTTCAGCCTACAGCTGATCCAAACTGAGAACTGCAAAAAGGTGATCCTGCTAAAAGAGAGAGTGTGTGTGAGTGAGTGAGTGTGTGTGTGTCAAAAAGATATATAGAAAAATAGGAGGTCTTAAGCTTTTCTAACACCCTACCACCTTGGGCAACAATATAACCACATTATCTAAGTCATCTATGTGCAGAACAGAAAAACACTAAAGCGGTATTAATCTAATCACTGTAATGAGAGGGGGAAAAAATCTTTAGGTGTAGTAACCTTATTTAGGTGAAGATATGGGATTAATGGAATTCGGGTACCCACTTTAACAATACAATAACTTACCTTCTGGAACCTACCCTCCAAGGACAATTTAACATTTAAACTGACTGAACAACAAGTGAACAGTGTAAAAAAAACTTTTCAAAATAAACTTACAGTGCATATCTCGTTCATGTTCATATTCAATGAAGGCATAACCACGAGGCTTTCCAGAGCGCTTGTTATAAACCATGTGAATCTATATTTTGGGGAAAAAAATTACGAGCTGTAGGAAAGTTTATATTAAGTGGGCCTACTGATAAAAGTTAACTGTACTTTAGGCATGTATTGTTAAGATACGATTATTACCATATACTAGAAATGGATTCAAAGCTTTCAGATGGTTTCACAGGCAACCATCTGAACTAGTGTTCTTATGAAAATGGAACCCCCTGGCTGCCCAAAACGAGTCACTGACATTTCTTGGGATCAGTTATTAAATGCCCACAGCAAATGTGACCCAGAACTGCCTTGGCACACATTAGTGCCTTGGTACTACAAAAGACTTCATTTAGACCTCCTCTGTAGTGGCTTGAAGTATATAAATGCATAAGCATACATGTTTCTGATCTCCACTAGCACTACACTGTAGGTTTTTATTATGAAATGAACAACAACATTTTGTTCATTCTGTGCATTTTACAGTTCCTCTGTACATTCATTGCTCAACAATGTACCTTTGTACACTACTATACACTAGTGTGGCACAGCTAAGTACTTGGATTGCATTCATCATTGCTCTTGATGTGGCTAGAATCACACACAATTACTACCTACTAGTATTTTTTTGCAAGCGTATCATAGCATTATGATCAGATCACATATATCCTTCGTAAATCGTACATTTTGTAAAACACTTAAAATAAAAAACTCAAAACCAGACTATCGCAAAGCCTCTACATACCCGTTTAATAGGTCCATACACTTCAAATTCTCTTCGTAGTTTAGATTCTGTCGTGTCGTAGTTCTGGAACAACAAAAATGATTCAGACTTTTACACACACAAGTTACTGGCCAAGATCTTTAGTATGGATAGGGTGGGAAAACAAAACCATATTTGCTTTTTTTGCCTGTCTACACTGTGACAATCCTTTTTCTTACTGCTCCAGACAAAAAAACAGTTCAAAAAATAGATTACAAGAATCCCCCCCCCTGACAGGGATGAAACAGCAAAAGGCTATTGTTCATGTACTTGAGGTGGCACTGCCACTATGAACTGCAACACTCCTATTGTATGAAACATTCTACAGAGGATTTGTAGAATGGGTCACCAGACATTTTATGGAAAACCTTCCATATTTCGCTCCAATGTTGTATCTGGGAGAACAGTTCACAGAGTTTCAACTTTCTTCTATTCATAGTTCTCCCCAGAGCTTTTTAGCCGGTTGCTCCGCCCAGCTGATTTGAATACCCCGCCCAGCTCTCGGCAGCTCTCATCCTCGGATGCACGGATTTCAGTGAGGCTGCTCTGTGTCTGTGCTGCCGATGAGAGGTGAGCACACAGCTCAGGGGGGGACACAGGCAGCCCCCCCATCTCATAGCACGGGCTCTGCCTGTGACATGTATCCACCTCTAGCTCTGCGTGTGAATTCTGCATCCTCATAGCTCTGTGTACAAACCTCCATATCTCCTAATATGTATGTTACACTGACCTGTAATTTTCAGGGTGTACAGGGGACCCTCATAGATACTAGTTATTACAATTTCAGGCCCCCAGCCAAAAGAATTTCAAGATATCGGGGTCACAAATGTAAAAAGTTATGAAAATTTACCTTTGGTTTTGCTGTTTCAGAGGAAAGTGCAACTAGGAGTCCTAAATTGAAAGTGCAAATTGGGGACCCCGGAGCCACTAACATAGCGAGGAGCATTGGGGTGGGGCCCCTAAATATATACTTACCTGTCACAAATCTATACCTATGAAACTACTGTCTGCTCCTCTTCTTTGGACACCAATTTCTCTGAGGGTGGGGGTACAAAACTGAAAATATAGGTGCAAGTGTCAGGCACATTCTCCCCTTACAATCTCATTACTACAGCATCATTAGAACATAAAACACTCTGCCCATTAAAATGGCTTCCCTGCCCTGTTACACATTCCTGTCCACTTATCTAACATTCTGAACTTCAATTAGGGAATGGGGAGGTGTAAGAAACCAAAAAATATAGGTACAAGTGGGGAACATCTGTGACTAACATCCCCTAAAACTTCATCACTATGGCATCATTAGAAAATGAACGCTGCCCACTAAATGTTATTGAGGTTGAGGTACTGGAAGGTTACAGTCATGTGTAACAAGGAAGAGCATTGTGATGGACAGTTTTTTTTAATGTTGTAATGATGCCATGGTGATGAAAGGTGATCGCCACACGTGTCTCCCACTTCCACCTATATTTTTGTTTCCCTGCATCTCTTAATTCTGGAGAAATTGGGGTTTGAGGTAAGATGCAGACAGATATGTGTAACAGGGCAGGCAGCACATTTTGCTAGGTAAAGATTTATGTTCTCATATTGCCTTAGTAATTACATTTTAGAAAGGTTTAACCACAAGTGTCCCCCACTTGCACCTTCAGTTTCAGTTTCCTATGCCTCCACGTGTACCTTAAAAATTTCAAGTTAATACAACTTCAGGAGATCTGAAGGTTTGAACACAGCGAGTTGTTAGGCTGCAGAATATGACAAGCAGCTTTTACACTCACATAGCGATCACACTGCGCTGCCGATGACATTACACACTGCGGATAAACGTCACAGACAGTGTTTTTATATAAAATATGGACAGTGATGAGACGGGGCCACTGTCTGTATTGTCCCTATCTGATATCACATGCATGATGCTATTAAAGCATCGCCACATTTTTAACATTATATTAAAGAGTGACTTTCTCGGTTATATAATGGAAAAATGTGCGTTTTTTGTTTTTTTTGTTTTTACATTTTTGTGGAGAGGACCTCTCCCCTTCAGTCTTCACTTCCATTTCGGTAAAGACCGAAGGGGAAATCCGCAGCCTCCTGGGATATTTGTGTCACATTATACTCCTTGTGTGCATGCATCTTCAGAGGATTTCTTATAATGTAAAAATAAAAAGTGTTCAATCTCATGCATGCGCAGTGCAAGGCAGCATTGGACGTACAAGTGAGCATCAGAGAAAAGGTGGAAGCTGAGCCAGCGTGGGCCTGCTGGGATAATTTTGTAAAAGAATCAAGTGAAAAAAATGTGTTTTCACAAAAGTTCACTTTAACTAAATATAGACACAGGAGCACATCTAAAGATAGGCTGAATTCACACCGGCAGTAAGGTTACATTTGTCCATTCCTCATGCCAGGAACCACTGCTGCTTAAAAAACTTACTCTTAAAACTTAGAACACTAGGAAGTTGGGTCACAATACACGGCATGGGACAGTTGTGGCAAAATACATAGAATAGAAAAATTGGATATACTAACGGGGCAGGCATTACAAAGTTGTAACAAATAATTGGGAGAAGGTAGAACACTGAAACAATAAGAGGTTACTGGATACCCATGGCATAAACAACTGGGAGCACTAAATATGCCGTGTTTTGCCACACCCCCTTTTTTACTACCCGGCTATAGCTTCCTACCACCCGGCTGAAAAAATTTTCTGGGGAGAACACTGCTATTGCTATTAAACAGTCTAGCCAGAATACTACAAAGGCATAATTAGCATGCACTGGTAAACACCAATATGCTTGTATTAGGTGGCAGTTAGGTTCATCATTTCTTTATTCAGTAAGTTGTAATGTGCTTTTGCTTTTTCCTGGTAAAATATTGTCCCTTAATATTTAGAGATAGTCAACTTTCTACTTTTTGGATATCTGTTTATATACTACATTGGCAATTCACATATTAAAACTATAGATAGGTCAGCTAACTGCCCATATTAATCCACTTTTTACCAAGGATTACTAATAATCGCAAAACTTTATATTGAACTGTATAATATACTGCCACTATCCATCTTTGGCCCAGCGCAGAGGGAGCACCAGGTGCCGCATCTTCCCCCGCATTCTTTCTGGTGAACTTTCTGGTGTTCTATCTGGTGAACCGTTCGTTGCAGTGATTTCTACAAACACCGGCAGATACTCGGAAAAACAGCATTTCATACAATACCATACACAAGTACTCCTAATATGCACACAGTTAGGGTCTGTTCATATATGGCAGGACGGTGGCTCAGAGGTTAGCACCCTGGCCTTTGTAGCGCTAGGCCACTATCTGCATGGAGTTTGCATGGTGTGTGTGTGTGTTTCCTCCGGGTACTCCGGTTTCCTCCCAAAAACATGCAGTTAGGTTAACTGGCTTCACCCCAAATTGACCTTAGACTGTGGTAATGCCATATGACTATGGTAGGGACATTAGATTGTGAGCTCTTGAGAACAATTCAGTACAGTACAGCGCTATGTAATATGTCGGCGCTATATAATATTAATATGCAGTACACTTTACCCCTGCATAGTGTGTGATATGCAGGGACATCAAACACTGCATTGAAAGCAATGCTCTTAAAGTGGTCCCCCCCCCCCAAAAAAAAAAAAAAAAAACACAACAGGAGGTAATACTGTTCGGCAAAAGAGACACGCAATTGCTCATCAAAAAAGCTCCTTGGCGGCTTTTAGTTTTTGATGTAAACCACACAGCGTAACTGCACACACAGGACGCCACCAGGGGTGACGTAACGCCTGTGCAGGAGACACATCATCTAATCAGTGAGGGGGTTCACTGCCTCCATGAAGTCACCCACCAAGCCGGAGATGAAGAAGGCATAACCCATCTTGGGCCTTGGGCTACAGGGCAGCAGCACAAGGTAAGTATGCTACATAAACGGAAAGTATGCAGTGCATATTTGCTGAATATTGCATAAGTTCACCACCCACCAAGCCTAGTTCGAATGGGATGAATGGAATGGTTGAAAGCTCTTTTTTCAATACAGTTATATCATAAATAAGCTTGAGATAACATAAGTAAGCTTACCACTCTAGCAACAAACAGTGTTTTGAAAGCATCTCCTTGAGCATTTGGATCATTATGAGGATCCCCTGAGAAGAAAAAAAATGTTAAATGCAGTCATCTTCCTTTCATAACGTTAACAAAAACATTTTATTAATTACTGAAAACAGTGTTACAATGTAGGAAACACTTACAAACTTTAAGTTCATTTTCCACTTCTTGTTGTCTTCTTTCAATCTTTTCTCTCCTCTGCAAAAGTTTGAAGGTAAACAGTATACAAAAGTTAAAGTTAACTGTAGCCCGATGCAGCCTACTTTTTAGTCCTGTGACAAGCTGTCTTTTGAACTGATATGAAGTTGTTCACATTGCATATATAAAGAAACCTATTTGTAGTATAAATAGAAAGCATTTTGTTAGGTCTGATGATGGGGTTATTGGGGCAGAATATCAGCAGATTAAACGTCCACTTTTTAGTTAGGGGTATCCAACGCTACCAACCAAGTCTATGAGTCAAATCAACAGAAATTTTCAGTATTTGTCAAATATTTTTAGAGTAGTAAAGTTAGTGAGGTAGTCAGCTTGGACTGTTTAACCACCCGGGCGTTACACTGATGTCTAGATTTCTGTACCAAAAGCTACTGTTCTCATGAAATTTTTTTTTTTAAATTGTAGACCTGTAACTTACATAAATATGTCCGAACAAGGGTCTAAGTAGATATCATGAATATAAAAAAAGTTTGAAACACAATCAAGTAAAAAAAAAAGAAAAAAAATTACTTTTAATAAAAACACAAAAATCAGCTTAAACAAGAATACATAAATAAATCAAAAATACTGAAAATTTATTTTTAGATTGTAGGCTATAATTCACCGAATTACTTAATTACTTATAATCCACCGAATTACCGCATAACTTACCGAAATATGTCCAAAATTTTACAATGTATGACAATCGGATTGCAATTCAACGTTTGTTTAACCACCTGAGAAAATTTCGGGTTTAACGCTTTTTGCAAGTGTTATTACCCCGAACCAAGGTCGGGTTTAACGGCCAGGTGGTTAAGTAATTCTAATTAAAAGCATATTTTCAAAGGGGTTCCAAAAACTTTTTTAAAAATGTGTTTTTTCAAATGTGTAAATAAAACAATCAACATTTCATTTAACCACCTGAGCGTTACACTGATTTCTAGATTTCTGTTCCAAAAGCGTC
>NC_092868.1:19267917-19270645 GCF_032062135.1 Pyxicephalus adspersus
AAGTGGGGATTTTAGTGTAGGCGAAAAAATACGGGGTTATCCAAAAGAGCAAAAATATTTAGTGCGAGAAATTACGGGCTTAGCGGTTGGGGGGTTAAACTGCTTTGTAAAGCTTACCTTCCTTTCTAGACGCTCATCCCTCGTCTCTGCCCTAGTTGGTGGCGGGGCATCTCTCGGGTCCTAAAGACAGGAAAAAAAGTCAGCAAACTACATTTAGCAAATAGAAGCACAAAACTTTTATATAGGTAGAAAAAGAACCAGGAACTACTCCCGACAGATCTCAATGCTGGAATTTCCAAGATATGAGATAACAGGAGGTTGATGACCACCACCCCATGCACAAAAAGTTGTATGCTCTTCAAAAAGTTCAAAACCACCAAAACTGTTCTCACCTCAAATTCTTTAATATAAGGAGCAATTCCACAGTATGGTTGATTGTGGTGCTTTTCATGGGGTAGTTTATCCAGTGGTGGAAGGTATGGAATCGGATCTCTCGGGGCAAACAAAGCCAACAAGTTTGGGGGCAGAAACTGTGTCATTTTGATGACCTATTTGGGGGAAAAAAAGGTTTAGTAGACACATTTAGCTTTAAAAAAAAAAAAAAAAAAAGTATATCTAAAAGTGAAACATTTTACATAGTGTGACACAACCACCACAGCCACCCAACAAAATCTTCTTCTGAAGCTTGATCAGCTTGCTAACTTTACATATGAACTTAAATAGTCCACAATGCCCTTAGTGTAGTTCTATATTGCTATTTAAAACAGATTGACAAACCACTGTGCGGCAGTAAGGATTGCATAGGAAACCCACAGCTTTCTGTGATACATGTCACATACCCCAGGAGGCTATGGGCTGCTGATTCTGCTTTGTGAGGGGCTTTCCTGGAATGCAGGAAAAAAAAATGCATGCACAGTGGGATGGTATCGAAGGCACATCAAGAGTAAATGTAAGCTTTTTTTGTTATGGAATTTTTATGTTATGCCAAAATTGTTTACAATAGAGTGGGGATCTTTCCAGCAGCTTGGACTTCCTCATTCTTGGTGACAACACTGTGCTGACAGATCTCTCCTCTCCACAATGTTGCCACTAATCCAAATATAAAAGAACAGTGGAACATAGATTATACAAAAGGACTATATCTGAGAAAAATCAGTGCTCTAATCTAAATAGTTTACATACATGACCACATTTAAACACTGAAAATTCTGAACACATGGTTATACACACACAAATTTTTTCATATAAAAAAGAACTCTTAGTTCACATATCATTGTTGAATACAGAATTTTTTTAGGCCAGGTGGGAAGACATTTTAGGTGGGTGGCAGCCCCTGTATTGTGACCTCAGTAACCACCCAAAAACAGCCAGGTGGTTACTAAAGAATGCTGGGGTGGTGCACCCAAATAAAAGGGCCTGGGAAGAACACTGCATATATTGTATATATTTTTGAGCTGGCCAATATGTTAAAGTGACTTCTCCCAGGCCAGTCCCTACTCTATTTCAAAATGCTAAATACAAGTTGACAATAGAAAATACATTCATTGATAATCCGATTCTTTCAGTTTTCCAGCCTGAATTTCTGATCGCATTTTCAATATAGGGACTGCAGTACACTGTTTGGCCACTAATGTTTTGATGGCGCTGATCTGCAGAAACAGCTGTTGGGTCTTGCTTGCTAAACTAAATATTTGTTGAGACGTCCCTGCTGCCTGCTCCCTGGAACTGTGCCAGATGTCTGCAGGTGCTGCGAGAGGAAGGCTAGCCTGTGTGTGGAGGTAAGTACAGGTTGACAATCAAAAATCCAGCAACCTGATGTGCGCCGAATTTTTGAAAATTCTGGATTTTTTTTTTTTATACTAACCTCCACACACAGGCTAGCCTTCCTCTTGCAGCACCCGCAGACATCTGGCAGTCCCAGGAAGCAGGCACGTCTCAACGTGCAGCAAGCAGACCTAACAGCTGTTTCTGCAGAACAGCGCCATCAAAACATTAGTGGCCAAACAGTGTACCACAGTCTGTATTGCAAAGGCGATCCAACATTCATGCTAGGAAACTGTAAGAATCGGATTTTTGAAGGCCGCATTTTCTATTGTCAACCTGTATATAAAAAAAAATACGCGATTTTCGAAAATCCGGCACCCCTCAGGTCCAGATGTTGCCAGATTTTTGATTGTCAAGCTGTACTTTAATTGACAAATTGGGGCATGCAAGTACATGGCAATTCAGTAAGTACATGGTACATAAAGACTAACCAAAGAGGGATCACTTTGTTGCAGTTACACAACTTGAAATTTTTTTGTTGAGGCCTCATTAAAAACACACAGGCATCTTTTAAAGTGGAATGACTTGCCCCCTACAATCACCTATCCCTGATCTATTGTGAGAGCTGCCATCCTCCTCCTTTTGATCCTCTCTGCCCACTAAGTATCCTAACCACCAACCCACGCGCAGCTCATTTGACAGATGAAGATCAGGAAGGTAAATATGTTTTAATGCAGAAGGGATATCACCTGTTACTTTCTGCAAAACAGCCCTGCTTGGTCACAAATTTTAACCACCTGAGCGTTACACTGATGTCTAGATTTCTGTACCAAAAGCGTTACAGGTTTTAATGAATTTTTTTTTTTTATATTGTAGACCTGTAACTTACAGAAATATGTCCGAACAGGGTTCTAGTAGATATCATGAATATAAAAAAATGTTTGAAACACACAATCATGTAAAA
>NC_092868.1:19271410-19280023 GCF_032062135.1 Pyxicephalus adspersus
CGGAGGAGCGGAGGGAGAAGGTGAGTATTTTTTTTTTCTGTCCAGCGATCGACGCTGGACAGAACGGAGGGAGAGGAAGCCAGCTGGCTTAGAAGAGAAAGCCAGCCGGCTTCCTCTTCTAAGCCGGCTGGCTTTCTCTTCTAAGGAGAGGACACCCGACGCTGGAACACGGACCCGACGCTGGAACACGGACCCGACGCTGGAACACGGACCCGACGCTGGATGAGCACAGCGGGACCAGGTAAGTGAGATTTTATTACAGACGAAAAAGTACGGGGTTATCGAAAGTAGCAAAAATTTTTTGGACGAAAAAGTACGGGGTTAGTGGTTGGGAGGTTAAAGTGGAACTTCAGTTCTGATTTAACACAACACAGTTTAACTCCCCTGGCAGTAATCCCGAGTGTGGCTCGGGGTGAAATTTCATTACAAAAATGGGTAACCCCGAGACACACTCGGGGTTGAATTGAGGGCTTACCTGGTCCTCACAAGCCCACGGCGTCCTTCACCGATGCTGGCCTGGCATCTGTGTCCACTTAGTGAGGACCATCCGGCATCTGCGTCCTAGAAGCCAGGATGCAGATGCCGATCGTGCATGCAACGTGCGCAGGGGGCGTGAAATTTTAAATTAGAAGTATTTTTAAATGTCAAATGTACCATATTGACATTTAAAAATACTAAAATAATCATACCGCCAGGGAGGTTAAAGCACAAAACAAAGACAATTTTCCCTAATTTAATAATTTCCTTTTAACTAGCACAAGAATGAAACTTAAAGCAGACCTATAACCAAAAATGTTATTTTATAAAAGGGTAGACAAAGACAGAATGGAAACAGAGCTGCAGCAGGCCACACCACCAGATTTTGCAGATGCGCAGTGAGATCTGGTGACGTTGCCACAAGAAGGAAGAAGTTAGTGGCACCCTGCACTTCCTCCTCGCCAGGAAAAACAAGGTTTTAGGGATGGCATGGGACTGAAACAAGGCCAAGTATAGAGAGATTGAGGGGTTTGCGGAATTAAAAGCAAATAGTGTTTTAATTTTAGTAGCGTTTTATTTTTAGTACAGTTTCGCTTTAAAAGCATTTAGGCAGTGCCATGTTTTGTTTAGGAAAGCATCATTAGTCTAAAAACTTTTTATACCTGTGGTGGATAACTGCTCTCTTGGTCTCTCCTGGGTGCATCTAACTGCACGGTAAGTAACCGGTTTGCGCACAGTTGTGGCTAAAGTGCAATTCTCTGCAAAATAGACTTGCTACTTTCTGGTACAGCATCACAACCTGCCGAAGCAGCATGCAAAAAAGGTCCCCAAAACAGTTGGGACCACAGGTGAGCCTGCAGCAAAATGCTGTAGTCAACCATGGGTCCAAAATAACATTAAAGCTGAACTAAACATGAAAAAA
Organism: Pyxicephalus adspersus; assembly: GCF_032062135.1. NCBI lineage: Eukaryota > Metazoa > Chordata > Amphibia > Anura > Pyxicephalidae > Pyxicephalus > Pyxicephalus adspersus. The sequence goes on from NC_092868.1 coordinate 19,272,810, forward strand.
ATGTACACTTACCTTTAATCCCGAAGAGCCCTCAATGGCGCTGGCCCTTCCCACGATCCAGTCCCCACGTCGTTCTGGACTTCCTCTTCATCCTGGCGCAGAGGAAGTGCTGGGCGCCACCATCTTATGTCTTCTTGCTACATCACCCACTCTCACACTGTGCAGGTGTTGGTTTTGGGTGGGAGCAGATCTCATTGAGCATGTGTGAGATCGGCATCTCTTTCCCCATGGTGAAAAAAATACCCCTATTCTCAGGCATGCGCAGAAAAAGCAGCCAGGGTGCATTTAAAAAAAACAAAACATTTTTACATATTTAGAAGGGTTGTCTGGCCTTCTATGTAAAGTAAAAATGTTGAGTTTAGGTATGGTTTAAGACTCCTACTGTCTCCAGGCATGCAGTTTAGGGTGAAAGAGTCCGAGTTGTGCATTATTTGGCCCCTTTAATTACAAAATCATGAGGAGATAAGAGCTCATCTGAGCATTTCAAGTGAAACCAGAGACTGTATTGGGAAAACAGGCTGACTTTTTTTCTTCCAACTTAAATCATCTATAGGTGCAAAACCCAAATAACACCCCTATATTAGACAATACTCCAATCTTTAAGCTATATAGTGCACCTGAAGAAAGTTGTAATTGCCCTAAAAAAAAAAATCTGATTTTTTTTTTGTAGGAGAAACAATATTCAGGGCCAGGGAGCCTAAAGCTCACCTCCCCTTCATATTTTCACAAACTAAAAAAACATACGGTAAATAGAACAAAGAACACCAACACAGATATTCCATGAGGCTAAAATGCAACAATTTGAAACACGTGTATTTTTTAAAAACATATAGACATTCAATTTTTATAGGAGTTAACCTACCAAACGGTAAACGAACAAAGCGATACGTTCAACTGGTTGCTAATATTACTACGTAACAAAATACGGAGGGTGAGACGTAAAATCAGTAACAGAAACGCATTGTCTCCTTTTTAAAAGCGTCTTCCACAGACAAAGTTTTTTGGCCAAAGATACCGCAACAAAACCTGATAGAATAGCAATAACATATTGAAAAACCCCGATGGTTGCTAATCAACACTACCAGAAACCGTATCGTGCCAGAATACCACTATGCATTCTCAGCACGTTCCCGCCTTGCATTACGGCCCGTTCTTCGGTCTACAAAATGGGCAGAGCACAACTATACGCGGTGCCCTCAATTTCCTCGTTAAAACACCACGACTGTATTCCCCCATTCTTGTTGTACCTACCCAGAAACTGTGCGGGTAAGCAGCCGCTCTCCTCTCTGATCTCTTACAATCTCCCGTCTATCCGTAAAATTAGGCCTCACAACGCGTGAACGGAACTCATCGCGTCACACGTGAAAATTCATCCGCCTTACAAATCAGCTACATGCTACCACCAAGTCACGCCCACTTCCTGTAATGTGTGAAACGCTAACCTCCTGTGTGTAACGGCGCTAGACAGTAAAAAAAAAAGTCCGCAGGAAAGATTGGTATGATTGTCTGATGATTGTAAACTGTCATCGCTGGGACCCGAAACAATTTCGTATGGTAATCGATAGTATCCGAGAACCGAAACAGAATTTCATATGTAGAGTAGAGCAATTCAAGTGAAATTCTTTCGGCACAATCAAGAAGTTGTTCAATACCACAGGCCTAATTTTATGTAAACCCTAACAATAAAATTGCCAGACTTGCTCGCCTTTGGTTTGTCGATTTTACCATTTTCATTGATTTTTTAAATAGTTGAAAAGAAAAACAAATGCCTGCTTATTTTGTTATAAATACTGTGAGTTGATCCCAGCCACCCTGTGTTCCCCCATCACGTTACCTCGCGCACAGGAAGTTATGTTAAAACGGAACTAAACACAGCTTTCTTCGTTCCATCACCGCCATCTTAACCAAGTCCCACTTCAGGTTCGAGTTGTTCTGCCACCTGGATTGGCCAGACCGCACTGAAGTGCGCATGTGCATGTGAGTTCATTAATTTCCAGATGCCAGGTATGTCAAGGCTGTGTATAGAGAGAGACATGGCATGTTATTTCTACAACAAACAGCTTTCTGCTCTCAGTTTTTTTGTAGTTAAATGAATACAGTGTTTAACATTTTTATTAATTTTTCAAGGCAATAAATATGACACACAGATTTAACCGTATAAACATACAAAAAGTGCATATAATAAACCTAATAATAAAATCATTATCAGCAAAAGTGAGGGTATCTATGTAATAAAAAGAGATTAATATGTGCAATCAGACCCAATCCCCATAGGAATTCGATAATAAACATTCCCTTATAGTGCAAAATACCATATCCATACTCCTAGTACAGGCACTTACAACAAAAAACAGGAAAGACCCGGACAAGACAAACAGGGAAGAGAGGGGGGAGGGGGATGGGGAAGGACCAGATATCAAACGATGTGGACATGAAATTACCAGTTATACACTGACACAAGCAGAACAAGTCAGGATAGCAGAAGTCAACCTTCTGCTCACTCATGGTAAGCAGAGAACTATCAAATTCTGCGGGCATGTTGTGCCCAATCCACGGATCCCACACCTTTCTGAAAATATGCAGACGGTTCTGGATTCTAGCCACCATATTTTCGTTGATTAGATACCACACTACCTTCTTTTTCACTCATGCCACAGTTGGCATGCCAGGCCACCAAGATTTAGGTAGGGTCTGCTTGGCGGCAGTAAGTACAAAGGACATAAGGCAAAACTGGCTCTTGGTGATACCCTGGGGGCGTAACATCAAAAGGGCTTCAAACAGGTCCTTGCGGATACCTCTGCCCACTATAGTGTTTATATTCTGATAGACACCAGTCCAGAATTGCTTGATTTTGGGGCATTGCAACCAAATGTGGTACAAGGTGCCTGGCGACCCACAGAAACAACTCCCAGAGCAATCCGGGCGGTATGTCGCCAATCTAGTAGGGACCACGTACCATTGGAGCAGGAGCTTATATTTGCCTTCATGGTACTACACATTGGGGGTACCATACACTGACCCGTCCCACATTTGCTCCCATTGTTCCTCAGAGACCTGTCTTCCAATATCAGTCTCCTATTTAGATGCATATGATAGACGGTGGGAGTAGTTAGCCAGGAGCAGGGACCGATATACCACAGAAAGTATACCTTTGCCCACTGGATCCCTAGCACAAATTTGTTCAAATTGGGTGGTATTCCTGGGAGATCTTCTGTATTTCAGAGTTCCCTGAACATAGTGCCTTAGTTGTAAATATTGAAAAAATTCAGTGGGTCTAGCTTTGTATTTCTCTCTAATAGAGTCAAAGGATCGTATACCACATAGCGTCACCATGTCTTCGACTCTATGAAAACCATGCTCATCCCACCACTCAAAACATCTGGGGTTATAATAGCCCGGTAGGAAGACAGGGTGCTAGTGGTGTATGTGGAGACATCAAATTGCCAACGTGGATGTGCCCAGAGTAAAGTATCAATAGCCATGGGTGATACCAAGGACGCCTCTTTAGAAACCCACAGGAGTGACTGCTCAGCAGCATGGTAGGCTGTCATCGGGGCTAGTTGAGCAGCCTGATAATAGTAGTGAATATTAGGAACCGAGAGGCCACCATGGGCCTTAGTGTATTGTAAAATTTGTTTGGCCACTCTGGGCCTACTGTTTCCCCAAATGAACTTGAAAAATAGTCGCTGTAGAGACTGTAGCAAGGAATATGGAACATTAACAGGTAGCACTCTAAACAGATGTAGGAGTTTAGGCAATGCAGTCATTTTAAGGGCGGCTTTCCTCCCAAACCAAGAGATTTGGTACTTTTTCAGGGTCTTCAACATCTTGGTGACTGACTTCAGAATATTAGCATAATTTACAGTAAACATTTCCCCATAGGTGCCTGACAGATGAATACCTACGTATGGAAGGCTATGGTCCTCCCAGTGATATATGAACATAGTCTTGACCAGGGCCTTAAGACGCTCCAGTAAATGTTGAGGGCTTTAGACTTGTCCTGATTGACAGTGAGACCAGACACTCCAGAATATATATCCAGGGCCTTATGCAGATTGGGGAGAGATATTACAGGATTAGTTAGAAATACAACAACATTTGTGCTGCATGCCTGCTACCTCTAAGCCCCAAATATCTGGACATTCACGGATTGAAATGGCTAAGGGCTCTTTGGCCAGGGCAAATAGCAGTGGAGATAATGGGCAGCCTTGCCTGGTGCCTAGTTTGATTGGAAAGTAGTCTGGTAGCCTGCATACTTCACAAATGCCTTAGGCTCATTATAGAGGGCACCAACCCATTTGCAAAAATACAGGCCGAACCCCCATGAGCTGAGAAGTCGCTGCAGGTAGGTCCAGGAAACAGTATCAAAGGCTTTTTTTATGTCCAGGGATAACAGCATCGCAGACACCCCTTTTTTATGAACTTGATTAATCAACTGCATTATACAGTGCACATTGTCACCCACCTGTCTCTGGGGCATAAATCCCACTTGGTCCTTGCCAATTAAAGATAGGATACCAGTATTAAGGCGTCTGGCCAGGATAGCGGCTAATATTTTGACATCCAAATTTAGCAGGGATATAGGCCTGTAGTTGGCCCAAGTGGAATGATCAGTGTTGGGTTTAGGTATCATACAAATGATAGCAGTAAGCGTATCAAGGCCGAACTTGTCCCCTTGCACAAGGTGGTTAAACAAGCTGGTTAGATGTGGAGTTAGTAGTTAGGTAATCACTAAATTGCCTATAATAAGTGGCTGAGAACCCATCTGGACCTGGAGGTTTATTTGGTTTCAGGTTGCGTATGGCCCGCTTTACTTTCTTCTCTGAAATTTTAGCTTCTAAAGTTGCACGCAAGGCCTCTGAAACAGTTGGGAGAGGTATTGATTCTAGGAAGTATTCCAGCTTACCGAGAGGTCCCACCTGCTTAGCAGCATATAAGGAATGAAGACACCTCTAGAATTCTTCCAGAATTTTGGATGGGTGACTAGTAGGGCCAAAACCCAGAATATTAAACCTATAGGGTTTATGCTGTCCATCCTGTAAACACAATCTATTGGCTAAGAGTGTGTCTGCCCTGTTACCCCTGGAATAAAATTTGTTGCCAACCCAGGGGAGGTGTTTCTCAGCCTGATTATTCAGGCATAGTTCCAACTCAGTACGAGTTGCTTCCAATTGTTTCTTAAGAGCCTCTGAGTTGACTTGGTCAGGCAGATAACTATATTTTGCTTTCAATTCCATGGTCTTTGCCAATCTTTGCTTCTTTTTTACGTGAGGCTAGTTGTATAAGTTTGCCTCTGATGACTGCTTTTTGGGCATTCCAGAGTGTTGCAGCTCCAATCTCGGGTGTATCATTGCAGGAGAAATAATCCCACAGATGTTGCTGAATCATATCGCCCACCTCCGGGTCGCCTATTAAAGCTTCATTTACTGTCCACCGGTTCAATCAGGGTTTGTCATATAAGGAGGGGAGTGATAGTACCACAGCATCATGGTCAGACCACGAGATTGGTGCAACTTTACATTTTTGTACCTGGGGAAGCAAGAGGGTTGAAAGGAAGATATGGTCAATCCTAGTCCAGACATTGTGAGGAAAAGAAAATCGTGTGTATTCTTGTTGTAGGGGGTAGATTATGTTGTTGGAAGAGTTTGGCGAATGGACTTGGAGCCGAGCTATGGAGTAGCAGCTGCGGTGGGGTTCGGAGCTGTCTTCTGTCTAAAGTGGGGTGTAAAATTTTAATTAGAATCACCACATAACAACAATGTGCCTTTTTGATGTTGTTGTATTGCTATCGGCGGGCTACGAAAAAAGGGAAGTTGCCTAGTGTTGGGAGCATAGTAGGAAACTATGGTTATCTGCACATCGCCCAACTACCCCACCAAGATAAGGTACGGACCATCAGGGTCTTTGATTTCTTGATCACAGATGAACGGCAAAGACCGCCTAAAGCCATTTAAGATCCCCTTCTGCTTGATGGGGCTGTTGGCGAGATAAACTTGTGGATAGTGTTTACTGAAGTATTTTGGATAGGAAGAGGTTGAGAAGTGTGTCATGAAAGCCCCTGAAAGCCTTAACTCCCTTTGCAGGGGAGTTCAGTCCCTGCACATTCAAACTAAGCAGTGATAATGGCATAGTAAATACAGTAATACAGCATTAGAGTCGGCATTTCTTGGGATAGAAATAATAGAGAGGTCCGAACCCAGGGGGGGGGGGGGGGGAATGGGGGTAACAGGGTGGTGAGAGAGGGGTACACAGAGACAAACACTAAACAACATAAAAAACAACGCACTTGACCCTACTTGGAGGCCAAGAGTGAAGTCAACAAACATTGTTTCAATGTAATAGGGTACCTGCGCTAAACAATAAAACCAGTGGGCCTCTAAAGAGTTCGCAATGACCACTGCCTGATAAATGCCAAGCTCAATGTAGATATGACCAATCTCAGGGAGCACCAAAAAGGCTAATAAGCATGTAGAAAACATGGGAGGGGGGCAAGCCCCCAATAGCCTGAGTCCATCATGTGCGCCGTGGATGTCAACTAGTGTTGTTGTTCGAATTCGGGTCGTCCTTATGTTCGACCCGAATATGGCTGTTCGAATTCGGGTCGACCCGACCCGAATTTTGCTGCATTCGAAAAACCCGAATTCGAATTTCCCAGAATGCACTGAAACAACTGGGCAGGGTGGGCAACTCCCCCATGCCCTCCAATTACAGCAGGGATGCACCCTCCATCTTTGTTGTGGCAGACAGCCGATTGGCTGTCTGTCACTGCATGCCACACAGGCAGCCATTGGCCTATATAAGGCGAAGGCGCGCTTGCATTTCCCACCCCTGACAGAGATTTTGCTGATAGGAACACAACCTCTCTGTGCTGCTTGGCTTGCTTTCTTTGTCAAGTAAAATAAAGTGCTTTACTTTGTTAGACTGTGTCACACTCACACTATTAGTCAGATAGATTGTTGGATTGTACTGTATTTGTGCAGTCCTGAAAACTACTGATAGCTAGATGGATAGATAGATAGATAGATAGAAGGTTAGAAGCTAGAAGGCTAGAAAGCTAGATAGATAGTCAGTCAGTCAGTCAGTGTGTTACATACACGCAGCCAGAGGCAGGGTCCCCTCGCTGACTGCGTGCACAGTATCACTCTTGTACTGAGTGACAGACACAGACGCAGTGTATACTGCATTATATAGTTTGTATACTGTGCTGCATATTA
>NC_092868.1:19280270-19281596 GCF_032062135.1 Pyxicephalus adspersus
AAATATACACAAATATATTATTGGCGGCTACAAAGTATTTTTCAGGGTGTCAAGCCACATAAATAAAAACATTTGTACAATTTCTGGTCAAAGAGGAAAGGGCAGCTTTAGCAGGGGTACTAGCAAGCAAACCAGTATGAGTTTGTTTTTAGCTGCAGACCCAAGAAAAAGAAGCGCTGCTGTTGGTGGTGGGCGTCCATTATTGCCACAGCAGGCAGAAGACGTAGTGGAGTACATGACCCAGCCTGGGTCTAGTGATTCTACTCCCACTTCATCCCAGTCCCAGACACAGGCCTTACAGGTGTCCCAAACAGTCACATGTAAGTCACATGTACGGCAGTATGTAGAGGAGTCCCACCGAGGGGTTGGAGAGGCGGAGTTACAAGCATTCATTGAAGATGCTCAGTTGTTTGAGTCATCTGACGAAGAGAGTGTGTTCACAGGCTTCCCCCCCAGTTACTTTTCACCAGAACACTCTGAGCCAGACGAGCCAATTCAAACTGGCTCCAAAAGGCAGCAGGTTCTTTTCAGCACATATAGGGAAACTGTCTGTTCTGATGATGATGATGTTGTCCTTGATCCGACATGGGGCGAACAAGGAGATCCTCATAGGCAGGAGGAAAAAGAGGAGGAGGAGGAGGAAGAAGAAGAAGAAGTGGAGGAGGAGGTTGCAGAGCGCGCTCAAAAGGGGGGAGGGAGTAAGAGGGTAAAAGCTGCCCGTACTCTGCATACTTTAATTACCAGTGAGGCAAGTCATAGACGTAAATCGTCGGAAGCTGTCCCCACAGCTATGCCTCAACAACCGCGGACCGCCACCATGAGCACCAGCTCCAGAGCACCTTTTAAATGTTAAATGTCCAGTTAAATGTTCGCCAGTGTGGGCATTTTTTAATGTCCATAGTGATGATACCACTATGGTCATCTGTAAACTGTGTGCACAATACTTGAAACGAGGTAAAAACCCAAACAAACTTGGAACAAGCTGCATGAGCACCCATTTAAAAAGCCACCATTCAGTAACCTGGCGTGAACACCTGGTGAAAGAACAGAGCTCTGTGCAACCACCTCCAGCCAAGAAGCAAGCTCCAACTGCTCGATCCTCCTCTGCTGCCTTTCCTCCTTCTGCCACTACAGTTTCCAGTGCTGCTTCCAGGAATTTGAGTGTGGCATCTAGACGATCATTACCTTTTTCAGGCTGCACTAGTGTTGAGCAGCAGCTCCAACGCAGATCGGCTGCTGTCTGTGGCGTTGCTAGCAGTCAGGACCAGGCATCATTGCCATCCCCCACAACGTCTACCCCATCATCCAATGTTTCTGTGGTTAGCA
>NC_092868.1:19286125-19288557 GCF_032062135.1 Pyxicephalus adspersus
ACCTGCCCAGTACCTGACTTTAGATGCCAGAAACGAATGCCGTCCACACTCCATCTCAGAGCCCACCGCCTCCTCCTCCTGCTGTAAATGATGCTGCCGCCTGTCCAGTACCTGACATTAGATCCTGGAAACTAATGCCGTCCACACTCCATCTCAGAGCCCACCGCCTCCTCCTCCTGCTGTAAATGATGCTGCCGCCTGCCCAGTACCTGACATTAGATCCCAAAAAGTAATGCCGTCCAAACCCTATCTCAGAGCCCACTGCCTCCTCCTCCTGCTGTAAATGATGCTGCTGCCTGCCCAGTACCTGACATTAGATCCTGGAAACTAATGCCGTCCACACTTCATCTCAGAGCCAACCGCCTCCTCCTCCTGCTGTAAATGATGCTGCCGCCTGCCCAGTACCTGACATTAGATCCCGGACACTAATGCCGTCCACACTTCATCTCAGAGCCCACCACCTCCTCCTCCTGCTGTAAATGATGCTGCTGCCTGCCCAGTACCTGACATCAGATCCCGGAAACTAATGCCGTTCACACTTCATCTCAGAGCCCACCGCCTCCTCTTCCTGCTGTAAATGATGCTGCCGCCTGCCCAGTACCTGACATTAGATGCCGGAAACTAATGTCCTCCACACTTCATCTCCGAGCCCACCGCCTCCTCCTCCTCTTGTTGTAAATGATGCTGCCACCTGCCCTCACTACCCAACTGTAGACGCCAGATACGAATGCAGTCCACATTTTGTCTCAGAGCCCACCGCCTCTTCCTCTTGCTGTAAATGAAGCTGCAACCTGCCCAGTACCTGACTTTAGATGCCAGAAACGAATGCCATCCACACTCCGTCTCACAGCCCACAGCCTCCTCCTCCTGCTGAAAATGATGCTGCCGCCTGCCCAGTACCTGACTTTAGATGCCGGAAACTAATGCCGTCCACACTCTCACACTTCTCAGAGCCCACCGCCTCCTCCTCCCAGTCCCCAGCTCTAGATGCCAGACGGGACTCCAGCTCAACAGGGTCTTCTTTCCCCGCTGATTTTTCCAAGCACAATCCCTTTCATGTGGTTTCGCTATATAGTAGGTAAGTACAGATTGGAATCTCCCTCATTCCTATTCCTGAAATCGAGTATGAAGATACGGAACAATTTTCTTTTCGTCCAATCATTCAGGAAACTGGTAACGAACGCATGTTGCGAGTTATAGTTTGGTCTGAACATCTGGATCCAGAAATTACATTCGACGTCGCTGTAGAAAATGTGAGTTCCCAGTCTCGGATTTTCTTTTTTATAGATGAATATGACGACCTTTATATTCAGCTGTCACCAACTCTAATCTTCTTTGTAGAAAATATAGGGGTAGATAAATAGAAAGATCTGCTGGCTGGTTCCCTCCATTGTCATCCCTTACCTCATCCTAATCAGGTAAGTGCTGAATTATTTACATTATGCCCTACAAAGCTAAATATTAGTTAAGCTGCGTACACACGTCAAACTTTTCTCGCCCGATAATTGGCATCGGCCAGATATCGGGCGAGAATCTGGCGTGTGTACAGCCTAGGTCGTTCATCGTCCGTGGATCCATCCTGGCGGATCCACGGATGATGAACGATGAGCGATCATAATGCAAGGGAAGGGGGAGAGCGGCCAGCAGGGTGCCGCTCCTTCGCTCTCCCCCTCCCCTCTCCATAGAGCAGAACGGTGCTGTATGTACAGCACTCGTTCATACATCTTGTGGTTCTTATCATTGCAAAGGATCGTGAAAGATCCTTTCCAACGACAAGAATTGCACGTGTATATGGCTTTAGTCTGCTTTTGTCAGAGGGAAGGGGGCTGCTCACTTATGTACTCAATTATGAAATGACAAATAATTTTCATTCATAATGGATATGTACACTAGTGAGATGCACACATACAGAGAAAAAAAAAATAGCATAGAGTAGATAACACATAAATATACACATATATACACACATCAAAGCACTCCCACAAACCCAATGCACACAAATGCATACACACTTACATCTAAACACAATCTAGTTATTAGATAAGGTCTAATATGAACACACGTCCAACATTAGATCAACGATGACTAGCATCAAGTAGGGTAGCGCAGTGTAGATTAGAGTAGGTCCTGCCCTTAAGAGTCTACCTTGTCATGGTGGGCAGGCTTATAATCATTGGTCAGGAAATGTGTCACAGAATGGGAGACGCAATCATTTCCCGCCAGTGACTTTAATTTTTGGCAATAAGCTTGTCAATATAACATTAAAGTAAAAAAAATCACATAAATGAATTCTTGTTTACTATGTTTTTTATTTTTTTTTAAATTTGCTATTCTCCAATCAAATGGCACAGATTACTGATACTTTCTATTTAATAACCCCCACCATTCTAATTCTGTCCATATTTCCACACAAAAAACGTTTTTTGCATGGA
>NC_092868.1:19288943-19355040 GCF_032062135.1 Pyxicephalus adspersus
GTCTCTGCCGGCTGAAGATCGAAGAAAGAAGAAAGGTTAACAGACCTCAGTAGGTTAACAGACTGAGCGCCTCTGTTGCATATAATGGCCTAGTGTTTTTAAAAATCAAAAATGTCAACACAATGTAAATGTATAGTAAGTGTATTTTTTTATTGGGGGGGGTTGACACCAAAAATGCAAGTGCGGTGTGTGTGTTGTATGCAGCACTTTCCTTCAGTGGTGACGCTTGTAATATGCAGCACAGTATACAAACTATATACGGCAGTATACACCTCTGTGTGTCTGTCTTTCAGTACAAGTGTTATACTGTGCATGCATTCAGGGAGGGTACGCTGACTCTGGCTGCGTGTATGTAACACACGTATGTATCTATCTATCTATCTATCTATCTATCTATCTATCTATCTATCTATCTATCTATCTATCTACCTATCGGTGAAACACTCAAACTGAGTACAGTAGTTTTCAGGCCTGCACCAATACAGTACAAGGAAGTAGCGGCCTTTTCGAGCCACTATGATAAACCAACCTGGATCACCTGTTTATTCGGCTGACTTAGGTGCTGAGCCACAAATGTTTGGTGACATGAAACACGTCCATGTCTGTTGGATTCAAAGCTGGTGACGTTCTAGGATACCACATTCCTAATGTGTGCTGGGACATCATAGAAGGGAATTTGGACAGGGCCACACTGGCAGATTTCCACCCACTGTATGTGATTGACATGCATTTCCACTTACGGTTCAACCTGATCTCCAGGGTTAAAAATGCCACCCACTCAAATCAGCTGGCTCATCGGAAGTAAAGGAAGAGCAGGAAGAGGCTCTGAGATGGAGCGGGGACCGCATTGGTAACTGGCATCCAGAGTTGGGAACTGTGCAGGCAGCATCAGTTACAGCATGAGGAGGAGGCGTTGGGCCCTGAGAAGGAGCAAGGACGGCATTAGAGGTTGAGGCCATCACCCATATGGACAGTGTCGAAGCTGTAGCTATCAGAGACATGAATGGATCAACGAGATTCCAATCCGTACCAACTATGTAGCGAAACCACATGAAAGGGAACGGGACTGGCAGAATCGATGGGGCAAGAAGACCCTGTTGAGCTTGAGTCTAGTACTGGGCAGTGGGCGGGTAGCAGCAGTAAGAGCAGGAGGAGTAACACAGCCATACACACTGTCTCAGGGCCTGCCGCTTCCTCCTCATGCTATTACTGCTGCTGCCTGCACAGTTCCCAACTCTTGATGCCAGTTACCAAAGCGGTGCCCACTCTGTCTCAGTGCCCACCGCCTCCTCCTACTGCTGCTCTCCCTGTACTCTGAAGCCTGTGTATGGCTTGTAACGGAGCGGTGAAACCTGGTGGCTAATTTTTGGACCAGAGGAACCCCCTCATGTCCCTCTCTGTCTGTACTCGGATACCGTGTAAAATCCGGTATGTTTCCTCTGGCCGCCCCATAAAATGGCCTTGCCAGCAACAGAAAAAAGACTTCCTTATTTTATTTTTACTTGTACAGTGTTGTGCAAAGATGGGAGAGTCTTGACATGTCTTTTTAAATGTATGTATAAGCTGTAGAAGCTCTCCACCGACCCAAATAACAAACCGAATTTTCCCCCCATTGACTTTAATGGAGTTCAAATAATTATGCATTATTCGACCGAATAGCGGTCGAATCGAATAGTGACCTATTCGACCAACACTACTTTTGGAGCCAGTTTGAAAAACCAACCTGGACCACCTGTTTATTCAGCTCACCGAGGTGCTGAGCCACAAATGTCTGGTGACATGAAACACGTCCATGTCTGTTGGATTCAAAGCTGGTGACAGTACCACATTCGTAATGTGCGCTGCGACATCATAGCAGGAAAATTGGACAGGGCCACACTGGCAGAGTTCCACCCACTGTATGTGATTGACATGCACTTCCACTTACGGTTCAAGCTGCTCTCCAGGGTTAAAAAATGCCACCCACTCAAATCACCTGGCTCATCGGAAGTATAGGAAGAGCAGGAAGAGGCTCTGAGACGGAGCGGGGACCGCATTGGTAACTGGCATCCAGAGTTGGGAACTGGGCAGGCGGCTTGCTCCTTCACAGGGCCCAACGCCTCCTCCTCATGCTGTAACTGATGCCGCCTGCAGATTTCCCAACTCTGGATGCCAGTTACCAAAGCGGTGCCCGCTCTGTCTCAGTGCCCACCGCCTCCTCCTACTGCTGCTCTGCCTGTACTCTGAAGCCTGTGTATGGCTTGAAACGGAGCGGTGAAACCTGGTGGCTAATTTTTGGACCAGAGGAACCCCCTCATGTCCCTCTCTGGCTGTACTCGGATACCGTGTAAAATCTGGTATATTCCCTTGGCCGCCCCATAGAATGGCCGTGCCAGCAACAGAAAAAAGACTTCCTTTTTTTATTTTTACTTGTACAGTGTTGTGCAGAGATGGGAGAGTCTTGACATGTCTTTTTAAATGTATTTATAGGCTGTAGAAGCTCTCCACTGACCCGAATAACAACCCGAATTTTCCCCCATTGACTTTAATGGAGTTCGAATTCGGCATTCAACCACCCGAATAATTATCCAATATTCGGCCGAATAGCGGTCGAATCGAATAGCGACCTATTCGACCAACACTAATGTCAACCACGGCTCCTGATAAGTAAAGTCAGAGCTTTAGGGATCTGCATCTATGATGGCGCGGAGCTGCCATCGGAGCTGGGAGCTGGAGGGTGATGATTGAGGGGACATTCTACTCCCAGATGCACGCCGGGCTCTCTGCTGGGAATTAGAGGGAGCAGGAAAGGAGAAACCCAAGTCATGGAAACATTTATCCGGTTCCTCTGGGTGGCCACTTTGTAGGTGATATCTTTGTAGAGAAAAGGTAGTTTAAATGGGAACCCCCATCTGTATTTTATGCGATGGCGTTGCAGCTTCAATAGCCACAGTTTAAGTGCCCCCCTTTTCTTGATGGTGGAGGGAGCCAGATCCGCAAATATTTGATAATCATGGCCCTGGAAGTGTAATGGAGCCTTGTCACGAGCTGCCCGCATCAGGCGCTCTTTGGTTTGGTAATAGTGGAATGCTATCCAAATGTCACGTGGTGGGCCCTTAGGTTGGCGTTTAGTGGGGGTTCTGTGGATACGATGTATTTCCAATCAGTCCATGGGGATACCTGGTGCCAACTCCCGTAGTAATGCAGTGGAGTTTAGGTCGACTATCGATTCAGGCAGCCCCCTTATCTTTATATTTGCGCGGTGTGCCATGTTATCCATGTCCTCCAGTTTATAGTCAACTTGTGCTCCTGCACCAATATTATTAACTTGTAGTTATATAGCGACAACCTATTACACAGCACTTTACATTGTACAATCTTGTCACTAGCTGTCCCTCAAAGGGGCACACAATCCAATACCCTTCCCATAGTCGTATATCATTAAAGTTAATTTTTTTGGGGGAAGTCAATTAAAGCGCAACTAACCCCGAATTACAAAAACACACCTTTAATCCCGCAGATCCGTTTGAAGCTTTTTTTGTTTTGGTCCGGCGTCGTCCTGGTATCCGCGTTCTGTCCAGCGCCACCAGGTGCCGACATCTTCTCTCTTCCTCCGGGTTTTTCTTCCTATGTCACCCGTCTCGCACCCTAACTGCATGTTTTTTGAACGTGGGAGGAAACCCACACAAACACATAAAGAACGTGCAAACTACATACACATTGTGCCCTGGGCGAGATTTGAACCTGGGTCCTTGCACTGCCAAAATGCCAAAATCTGAGCCACTGTGCCACCCACTATTTCTATTTGCAGTGACAAATGTATTTATCTCCATGGTCTACAAAATGTACACTACGTTGTGCAGTGTTTTACAATATGTGGAGTTTGGCATAATGCCATAGCACCATTTCAAAGAGAGAAATATTTTGAAAACACACAGAAAATGTCGGGGCCGCAAAATAAGGATGTGGCCATAGTGGATTGCCACTCCCACCTCACACCATTTCTTACTTGATGATGTAATTGAAATTGAATTTATAGTATATAACCTAGTTTTACAATCTGAAAGCTTTTTAGCTGCTCACTCTGTTTTTATGTATTGGAGGTGCATATGCCCACTTTGTGGGTAGACATTTTTTTACATTTAAGATAATTTTTTTAAATTTAAGATATAAAGTTTTTTTTTTTTTAATCCTGAAATTAGATTGAAAAAAGATTGGAAGAGAGGGAAAAGAGGAGGTTGTTTATATGGCACTGTATTTTTTTTTTCTTTTAAAAATACATATTTATTTATTCCAATAGTCAAAAACTCTATAAGATTTAACAGTGTGCATCAGTACATACAATTTATGTTACAATGAGACATAAGTCAACTTTGTGAAATACTGACTGAACTTCAATTGCTATTAGTAATCTTTTAGTTGTAGCAGTAACTATGGGTCTACTTACCGTACGCGTTTCGCGCAGATGGGCTTCCTCGGGGGATGTTGGAGAACTAGATAGCAAACTAGAAAAAATAGCATAACACAGGTAAATTGTTTTTTCATCTAAATAGCATCAGTTATGTATTAGTTGTACCATTTATATAAACATATATAGGCTTTAACCTATATATGATATGGATATAACCATTACTGTTTATTGGCATAACAAATGCTGATTGTACAAAAAGTATAGGATTGCATATGCATTGACATATAAAAATATGGTTTCCAAGATGGGATAAGTTGAAAGTAATTAAAAATGATTAAAAAGGGATAGGTTCATAAAATTTAGTAGCACTTACAAGTTCATAAAGCAGTCTCAATGTGTACCAATCAATAAAAGTAAAAAAGATCTGGTTTTAAGAGTTGGCTGCAGTGCATTCAACCGGGTCATTCATCTAATAAATAGATAATTCAATATAAATATAGGATTTCATATGTTGCAAATTAAGGTAGGTGACAAAATAATGGTGAATGCAAATTGTGTTAAAGTAACCTACATTCAATTTATAATGAAAGTTATATAGCCTTAAGCCCACTGTAGAAAGGATTGATATATGGAAGATCAACTGTAAATCTAATGATAGAAGTGGCTCTGTATTTCAGAGTTTCTCTGTAAATAAGATGAATTTGGACAGGATCTGAAACAGCACTACTTAACTTCTTTGCAGAACTACAAATAAATAACCATAACTTGAAGTTCACCATGACCTATGACAAACAAAAAGTACCCTTTCTGGATACTTACATTAGGACCACTGCCAGTGGAAATATAGACACCACACTGTATAGGAAGGACACGGCAGGAAATACTATTTTGCATATGCATAGCTCTCATCCCTATCCGCTTAAAAAAGTATACCGTATATACTACAGTATAAGTCGATCAGAGTATAAGCCGAGGTACCTATTTTTAGCTTGGAAAACAGGATAATTGATTGACTCGAGTATAAAGCTAGGTAAAAACATCCAATGGTTCTCGCCCGATAATCGGATCATATTGGCCCATATTGGACAAGAATCTGGCGTGTGTACATTGCCAGTTGTCCATTGTCCGAACGACTGTCTTGGTGGATCCACGGACGATGGACGACGAACGATCGTAATGCAAGGGAAGGGAAGGAAGGAAACAATGAATGCTCCTTTGGTCTCCCCATACTCCATAGAGCAGAACGGTGCTGTATGTACAGCACTCGTTCATGCCTCGTGCAGTCCTTGAACGTGAAATATCCTTTCCAACGACAATAATTGCATGTGTGTATGAAGCTTAAGCCGAGGGTGGGAAATGCTGCAACTACTGGCAAGTTTCAATTCTACAAGTAAGGTTTACTACTTTATTTTTGTAAGTTAATTGACCCCCACAAATTGACCTTAGACTACATTCATGACATATGACTATGGTAGGACTTGTGAGCCCCTTTGAGGGACAGTTAGTGACATGACTATCGACTTCGTACAGCACTGCGTAATATGATGGCGCTATATAAATACTGTGTAGTAATATTATTTTATCAGACGATTAATTTATGATTAGTAACTAATCATTAATAAATTAATCTTCTGATAAATTATGCATCATTAGTTAAAACCTACTTTTAAACTTACTTTACTTCTTTTTTCCTGGCTCTCTTACTGCTTTTGCATCTCTCGAGTTCTACGCTGATGGCCCTGCCCCCCACCAGGAACACCCCTTAAGGGAGACCCCTCTCCTCTGCAATGCCTACGGAGGAGAGGGAGTGTCTTCTTACCCTGGCGGCAGAAGTGTTAACGCCAGCCGCGGTAAATAGGAAAGGGAGCTACAACAAGGAGGCTCCAGAGCTGCGGGTTGCCGACCCCTGCCGGCCGGGATTAGGCTGGATCGGCAGGAGCGGGACTCAGCTGGCAGAGGGTGCTTTTCTGAAGGGACCCATGCATCTGACTGGAGTATAAGCCGAGGGTGACTTTTTCATCACATTTTGGGTTCTGAAAAAGTTGGCCTATACTCAGGTATATACACTACCTCTCAGTCAATACCTGAGAATTGTGCACAGATATACCCTGGTATATATACAGTCTATAACCACAAATACCTCCAGTTATGATCAGTGTTAGGATGAGTTGCAGAGGCCTCTGGACTTACTTGGGTAACAAAGATGATCCTGATGAGATGATCCTGGAAACAGCAGCAAGGAGATCCTCCAACTGGCAATTGGGCTGTGTACGCTGTGATCCTGGATTGCAGGGATGCAGGCCAAGTCTTTGGAGTTCAGGAACAACCTATCTGCACTACCACTTAGACCCTAGCAATCACACTTATCTGCCAATGCAACCGGACCTCTGCTACCTATGGGGCATCGGATGCTAGCTAGATGCTATGCTAGCTGTAACTAGACAGAGGGTGCAGATCAGCAAAGATAACTGAAAGGGCAGAGCAAATATATATTTGGGTATGTAGCTGATACGCTGACAGTAGGGATCTCCCAAAGGGATCTCTCAAAACAGATATCACATATACCCAGTTAATACAGAGGGAAATATTATAATACTGCACTACACACAGGCACAGCAGTCAGTGCCCCTGATTCATCAAGCAGAATCGGATGATCGCTCGCGCATTCGTATTCGCGATCCGAAATCGTACGCCGTCGCGCTATTCAGCAACTGAAAAAGCTCGCGGCCAGAGCCGCGCACCTCCTTATTTGCGCAGCTGTAATCTAATAGCCTTAATTGGCAGATTCGCGCCCCCTATTGCTCGTTATTATGAAGGCAGGAATCCAGCTGGCAGTGAGGAGGCGCGTGTACGAGCACACTCGATTCCGGACCGCGGTAAACCGCGATCGCTGGCCGCGCGTACTTTCGCGCTTCCAGCGAGCGCGGATTTTATTGATGAATCAGGGGCAGTGTGTTTTGGAAGGGATGCAGGCACCTAGCCTGGCTGAGCACATGTTCTCATCTCTGCCCCTTCACTTCCTGCGGGGGCAGGAAACACTTCAACAACTTTTTTTTTGCATTTTACAAAGTTACAACTCAGCTAGCAGATAGAAAAAGGCAGTCCCCTACACCTCTTTATTTATAAGGACTCCCTGAATGCAGTACCAGCTCCTTGTAAGTAATATGTAAGTATTGCATTTGTTTGCCTGGACTTTACTTATTGAATTCAATTGCATTTCCGAATCCTTAGAACCCTTTCACTTTTATGTTTTTTGTTAGTCAATAGAAGATATCCATTCAACAATACCTTCATTTAGACTAATATACCAACAAGTGAGTACCTCCTCTTCTTCTACTTTTCCCTTTTATATGTTTGATACTTTAATATTTATGCTACACCTGCATTTATGTCTTTCACTCTCTTATCGTTATCAGAGTGCAATTACCCTCTAGCTATTCATCAACCCTACAGCGTGACAGCATTAATTAAGACGTTTAATCAGGTAAACTTTATAACATATTTACAATTTTTTTATGAATTTCAAATAAATAGATTTTTATTTTATACATCTTATTTACAGAGAAACTCTAAATTACAGAGACACGTCTATCATTAGATTTACTGTTGATCTTCCATATATCAACCCTTTCAAATTGCATTCACCATTTTTTTGTCACCTTCCT
The DNA here is from genome assembly GCF_032062135.1 of Pyxicephalus adspersus. NCBI lineage: Eukaryota > Metazoa > Chordata > Amphibia > Anura > Pyxicephalidae > Pyxicephalus > Pyxicephalus adspersus. The sequence continues at coordinate 19,296,999 of NC_092868.1, forward strand.
TAATTTGCATCATATGAAATCCTATATTTATATTGAATTATCTATTTAATAGATGAATAACCCTGTTGAATGCACTGCAGCCAACTCTTAAAACCAGATCTTATTTGCTTTATTGATTGGTACACATTGAGACTGCATTCTGAACTTGTAAGTTCTACTTTTATTTTATGAACGTATCCCTTTTTGATCATTTTCAATGACTTTCAACTTATCCCATCTTGGAAACCATAATCTTATATGTCAATGCATATGCAATCCTATACTTTTTGTACAATCAGCATTTGTTATGCCAATGAACGGTAACGGTTATATCCATATCGTGTAAAGGTCAAGCCTATATACGTTTTATATATATATATGTCACAACTAATACATAACTGATGCTATTTAGACAAACAATTTACTTGTGTTATGCTATTTTTTCTAGTTTGCTATCTAGTTCTCTAATTTCCCCCCGAGGAAGCCCTCCTGGGGGAAAGGCGTCGAGAAAGTAGACCTATAGTTACTGCTACAACTAAAAGATTACTAATAGCAATTGAAGTTCAGCCAGTATTTCACAAAGTTGACTTATGTCTCATTGTAACATAAATTGTATGTACTGATGCACACTGTTAAATTTTATAGAGTTTTTGACTATTGGATTAAATAAATACGTGTGTTTACCAGAAAAAAATAGAGTGCCATATAAACAACCTCCTCTTTCCTTCTCTTCCAATCTATTTTCAGTTTATAGGCTGGGTACACTCCAGACTGATCTTGCTTTATGAATTCACAGTTCCCTACGTTATAGAATATATGTTTCTTCCGTTAGTTTTTTAAAAGCCTGATTTTTGTGTATTGTGGGTGGACAGTGGTTAACATGATTTAGGATTGTCAATTCCATTTAAGTTATGGTGCTTGAGTCTTGAATGACTTAGCCCAAGACAATGTATATATAGTCATGGCCTGAAAAAATTGGCACCCTTGCATTTATGTCAGAAAATGCACCACTTCTCCCAGAAAATTGTTGCAATTACAAATGCTTTGGTATTGTCATGTTTATTTCTTTTGTTGGCATTGCAAGAACATAAAAAGCAGAAGGAAAAGAAATCAACACTAATCGTCACAAAATTGAATTATTGGCACACCATATGTAACCATAGATATACAGTTAGGTCCATAAGTATTTGGACAGAGACAACTTTTTTCTAATTTTGGTTCTGTACATTACCACGAATATTTTATAAAGAAACAACTCAGATGCAGTTGAACTACAGACTGTCAGCTTTAATTCAGTGGGTTGAACAAAAAGATTGCATAAAAATGTGAGGAACTAAAGCCTTTTTTTTTACACAATTTATTTCAGGGGCTCAAAAGTAATTGGACAATTGACACTGGTGAGGGCAATTCCTTTGGTATGTCATTAATTAAGCAGATAAAAGGCCTCGAGTTGATTTGAGGGGTGGTGCTTGTATGTGGAGATTTTTCTGTGAACAGACAGCATGTAGTCAAAGGAGCTCTCCATGCAGGTGAAACAAGCCATCCTTAAGCTGCAAAAACAGAAAAAACCCATCCAAGAAATTGCTACAATATTATTAGGAGTGGCACAATCTACAGCTTGGTACATAATGAGAAAGAAACAAAGCACTGGTGAACTCAGCAACACCAAAAGACCTGGACGTCCACGGAAGACAACAGTGGTGGATGATCGCAGAATAATTTCCATGGTGAAAAGAAACCCCTTCACAACAGCTAACCAAGTTAACAACACTCTCCAGGAAGTAGGGGTGTCGATATCCAAGTATACCATAAAGAGAAGACTGCATGAAAGTAAATAAAGAGGATGCACTGCAAGGTTCAAGCCACTCATAAGCCTCAAGAATAGAAAGGCTAGATTGGACTTTGCTCAAAAACATCTAAAAAAGCCAGCACAGTTCTGGAAAAACATTCTTTGGACAGACGAAACCAAGATCAACCTACACCAGAATGATGGCAAGAAAAAAGTAAAGAGGAGGCATTTAACAGCTCATGATCCAAAGCATACCACATCATCTGTAAAACATGGCGGAGGCAGTATGATGACCTGGGCATGCATGGCTGCCAGTGGCATTGGGACACTAGTGTTTATTGATGACGTGACACAGGACAGAAGCAGCCGAATGAATTCTGAGGTGTTCAGAGACATACTGTCTGCTCAAATCCAGCTTAATTCAGTCAAATTGATTGGGTAGATGGGCAATGACCCAAAACATACAGCCAGAGCAACCCAGGAGTTTATTAAAGCAAAGAAGTGGAATATTCTTGAATGGCCAAGTCAGTCACCTGATCTGAACCCAATTGAGGATGTATTTCACTTGCTGAAGACTAAACTTCAGACAGAACGGCCCACAGACAAACAGCAACTGAAAACCACTGCAGTAACGGCCTGGCAGTGCATTAAAAAGGAGGAAACCCAGAATCTGGGATGTCCAAAAGTTCAAGACTACAGGCTGTCATTGCCAGCAAAGGGTTTTCAACCAAGTGTTAGAAATGAACATTTTATTTTCAGCTTTTTATTTTGTCCATTTACTTTTGAGCCCCTGAAATGAAGTGATTGTGTTAAAAAAAAAGCTTTAGTTCCTCATATTTTATGCACTCTTTTTGTTCAACCCACTGAAATAAAGCTGAAATTTTTTTAATTGTGGTAATGTACAGAACCAAAATTAGAAAAAAGTTGTCTGTCCAAATATATATGGACCTAACTGAATATAGTTCTTTATTGATGATTGATTGATGATTGTGACCCTGCAAGACTCCACCTCTGTGCTGCATACTCAGTATAGTGTCCTTAATCTTATAAAAAATGACTCTCACATCAGAGGAAATGTCATGTATGTGAATGTGCAGGAGTGTTGCTAGGATTGTTAAAAACTGGGTGCATGATATAGTGCATTTAGTGTACCACTGTAAATTTATGGTGTAGCTACTAGCAGTTGGCTCTTCCAATTGTATACATACTGTTGCACCTCAAGATTGTTTATGAATATGTAAATAGATATGTATATGTATATAGAGGTATATATATGTATAAATATATAGATGTATTTATAGATGTATGACTAGGTATGTGTGCGTACTAATAATTAGACTGTATCTAATTAGCATGAAACAATACAGTACAGAAATGTTGTGTTTTAACATGAAACCTGTGTTATCTTGATCTGGCCATAGGGCCTTCCTAGGGGGTCTCCAAGTCCAGGACTTGACAGAGTAACACACAAGTGATACAACAGCTGCCAGGAGACAAGACCTATTTTCCCAGAACAAACAGACCACCAATATGGCCTTCAAAGGGCAATAAGTCCATTCAATTGAGGAAACAGGAGATGGAGGTGTAAGTGAACAGATGGACTGGGGTGATGACCCAGCTGGACATTTATAGACCCCTAAACATAGATTCCAGCTGGAGATTTTTATATCAAATTTAGTTGGGAGGTCCATCAAACTACATTAACCAATCCCAATCTAGTGGGGTGTGTGCCAACTGATGGTCAGCGTACCGAACACACCCACTAACCAATCAAGGAGTCCCAATGTTACCTAATAGGACTTAACTATATAAAAAGGGGAGCTGGAATATAACACAGAGGAGAAAAAGGAATGATGGGAGCTCTTAGGGAATCAGGCTCATGGAGTACCCATCAACATCTTTACAGGTAGCTATTACACATTTCTGAATTGCATTCTATGTTATTTGATGTATTGTGTATTAAGTAGTTACTAGATGATTACAGGGGTTACTACTAAAAAGTATGTTCATGTAATATATATATATATGTAACATTGATTGAAGTTCCTAAGTGTTTAAATATCTGACAATATTGCTGTGTACTTTGTCTTACCTTGTTGTCTTAATTAAACTGTTTGAATGACTAGCTATTATTTGTGCATGAACCTTCTTTAATTGAATATCTATATGCATTGATAGGGGATATATTTTCCATATTTATGCAGATAATTAGATAAAAATATAACCTAAATAACAGTGGCGACTGCAGACTTGGGACACAAATTAGTGGGTTCATTCAAACAGCTTCTGTTTTGTGTTTTTATGCAAAAATAGAGTTAAGTGAATACAGGCTGAGTCAGCCATTCAGACAAGGTAAGACCACAGTGATATTGTATTCGATATTGTATGCGGCAGGAGTATTGGTAAGAGACCATACTTCATTGCATGCTTGAGTATTTTGCTGTTTTGCAATACTTTTTATATGTATGTATAGAAATCCCAAAATAATAGTGTATTAGATGTACCTCTAATTAACCGGTTTAAATTAGCAGGGGAGGATACACTTGGGATCATTAACTGGGATATATTCTCAGTAGGAACTTTAGAAATTGTTAGTAGAAACAAAGTGTTGGTTAAGAACCCCTCACAGAAGTTTGTTGTTACAAAGATATAAGAAGTTGGATTGTGAATCTGTGAACTATTGTGTGCTGTTTTCAGTGAAACACAAGATAAGTGGATGTTAATTTTCACATAAGTTGGTTAATACAGTTATTAATAAGATTGATTGGTGTCTGGACTAAAGTACATATAGTGAGATTTTGGTTTATGTTTTGGGACAAAAGCATCCTAAATTGAAATACTTTTGAGCATGGTTCAGATAGCCATTGAGTTTTAAGATTTTGTTTCATGGTTAGCAGTGGGTAAGTTTTATTACTTTGTTTAGGCGGGAAAACTTGTAGCTATAGCCCTTTTGTTCCCAGCAGGAGGTGTGATCAGTGATATCAACCTCCATTGTTGTCTATTTACTGTAAAGCTGGCCATTGATCTTGTCAAACTGGTGTCTGTATTGACTATTTATGATGAACAGGACCCTTTGTTCTATCAGGTCTTTGTTTTTTAAAAGGTGTTAGCCTAGTGTGGCATAACTTTATCTAGCATTTCTCTTAGTTCTTGATTTTTTTTACATTTTGGGTTTTAGTTTAAAGTTTATTTAAGTGGTCACTTCATACTTTAATATGTGTTACTAGTTATCTAACAAGTTTTAGAATATACTAAGTTTGCAAATTCCAGGTACAGGCCTGGTGGAAATGGCATCCTTATCCAGTTTGGGAAGGTTTGTGTCAGCTTACACTCTTAAGCATAAAACCATGAATTTTGCTTCAAATGCGAAATTTAAAGAGTCTCCATGGCCATATGTGCAGGAATTATTTGACCAGCAAACTAAAACCTGTAAAAAGAATAAAAAGTTAAAAAGCCTAGCAATGGCAGGTATGTATGAAGCCTGCATGGTCATGAGTGCCAGAATTAATACATTAGAAGACCTGGTACAAAGTTCTAGAGAGAAAATAATAAACATGGAAACAGCCAACCAAAATTTACTTCAGGAGTTGAATACCACTTCCACCTTAAATGAGATGATCAAATATTCTCATGAAGAGCAAGTTAAAAATTATAGATATGCTCAAGGTCAATTAATTAGAGCACAAGTAGCCTTGGGCTCAACATGCACATATGAATTAGGGGAAGATGAATCGCTTGATCCAAATACTGCTTTTCCTGTTGCCATGGGAGAAATCGCATGCCAACAGGAAAATAGAGATGGCATGGTGGCATGCCATGATGGCATGATAGACCAGGATATGATGGACTTGATTGATGGATCGCTTGGGCATAAATCTTATAAATCTATAATATTGGACTTTTCCACCACAATTAGGAAAATTATGGACTGTTTAAGAAAGCACAATAGACTGCGGGGAACCACATAAGTTGCCTTTCTCCTTTTACCAACCTTCTTTAATTGAATATCTATATGCATTGATAGGGGATATATTTTCCATATTTATGCAGATAATTAGATAAAAATATAACCTAAATAACACATACAAAGAAGTTAGTTCTTGCACAAAAATCCCCCCAAAATAAACTTTTCTACTTCAACATTACACATCCCTCCATCCCAGCATAAACACGTCCTCCTACTCCCCTCAATAGGGCAATATGACATTGGCGCTGTAAAAGAGCTCAGAAGTTAAGTGATCTACCATCACTGTGTATTTCAAGTCTAACGGGATTGCAGCATAAAGTATGATGCAGTGTACAGAATGCTGAGGCCTGCTATTATATTATACATATACTTAATGTAGTGGTTTAGTGTATAAAAAATATAGAATAAAGCCATTGTCCATAATAAAAAATCATTTTAAATAGGTAACATATGTGCCCATGATATTACTAAACAATGCTAATGTCATGTTACATTGGTCAGTGATGAGCTTCATCATTGATGTTCATTAAAGCAAAATAAACATGTAAGAGAATAAAATGTGAACAAACAAGTTCATTGCTGCAGAATAAAATTCTGAAATTTAATGAACTCCTGTGTGCATGTGTGGGAGCTGCATCTTTCTAGCCTGGCCAATCAACAAGGCCAAAGAACCTGTAAGAAGACTTAGTGAAGATGATGGCGCCATTAGTGGCTCCATCACAAATGCCAACTGCACAATTAATGGTGAATCTTTCATAGAAATGGGTATAGACTATCCCAGATTACTAGAAATTGCTACAAAAATCATTGATCTTGATTTTGCACAAAAAAAATGAAAAAAAAAAACAAATTTTATTATCAACAACAGGGAAAAGTATTTGTGACTGAGGATAAAGTGACATCTCATTTTCACATTTTGTTAAAGTTATACCCCAGCATTTTCTGTGGTGTACAAGTGTACAAAATTGCCTTTTTTTAACACCGAATTATAGGTGAACAGACCAAAAAAAAAGACTATTTGGACTATTCCTATACTGTCCCAAATCCTAAATTAAAATTCCCAATTTTACAATTCCAAGCACCTCTACATGAATTGATTTACAAAAGATTTATTAATAATTTAAACTTCCAATGGGGTGGAGAAGAATCAGAAATCCCTACCTTTACAAATAACCTTAGTCAAAATAAATTTACCTAATTGTTAAGAGGAAGGGGTTGTTAATAAGGAAAACAGCAAAATACTTTCAGTGTAGTGACAATGTTAGAAGTCAGGAAAACTATTTTACAAGGTGAAAATGTCTGTTTGACGCAATTTAGTGATAAATACTAAAATTACAGATATACAGATTTATAATGATTTGTCAGGCTTAATATACCGATAAAGTGACAATAGTTGATCCAAGAAATGCGTTGAATGTTGAAGCTTTCAAAGACATGCTTCATGATTTCTTCATAAGCTCTTTATTGGCTGGAAGTCATCACAAGATTTCCATGAATAAATAATACTTTTTATGGATGGATGGAAGTGATTTACTCTTTTATATCACTTTGTTGATACTTTACTTGATGGATGCTGTTCAAGTCTCCATGTGGTTAGCTGGCTTTATCAAACCCTGAGTGTTGCTATGGTTAACTGACGTCATATATGGGAGCTGGTGTGTGACGTCAGATCTGGGCTTGACAGGTACAGAGCGCTGAATTCCAACAGTGCACAAGCACTGCACTCCATGGTTTAAGACAGGTAAAAAAACAGTTGCGTGTGTGTGGGGTGTGTGTGTATGTGTGTGTGTGTGGGGGGGGGGGTACAAAAGAAAGACATACAAGTCAACAGATAACAAAAGTTTAATTGTCGTCCATTCCCAAGGATTTGACATAATGCAGACAGTTTTACAATCCATTTGCTCCATCAATACCTACATTTGTTGCAAGTGTATACAATTATTCCTTTATAATATGAAAACATTCATACTTAACAGTATCAAGTATAGTATATGTAATATATAAATAGGTACACTTTATCAAGGCAATTGAATAGAATAAGGACATGGATACATTTCTGTGAGAAACAGGAACTCCTCTGGGTTGCTTTTTCATTTCTAGTATAATTAAAATAAAGCAGTATTTCCTTTAATCATAAGCACATAAAATATTTTTTGTATGTACAACTATATATCTGGAATAAAATGAGCCCTGGAAATTTTTTTTGGTAGACATTTTAGTAATGGCAACTGTGATATGGAGGGCATTAGCCCATGCAGCAAGCATGAAGTTTGTAGCAAGAAGTTTGTGAATTGTACAAGTCTCTTTATTTTGTTTCAAAATGCTATAGCTTCTGTCAGCATATAATAAAAAAGGCAGCTTACATTAGCTTAATGAGGAGGATGTAGAGTCCACAAAACAGTCCTTAGTGAGGATTCCACAGATTATAAAATGAATCAACAGCTTTCAACACAGATTCCTATTAGATCTAACAGATCTTAGCGCAGAGCATCTAGTGCCCATTTTATTGTCAGACACTCTTGCTCCACCACAGCCTAGTTTTCTCTGTTGCCATTATTTTCTAGCTTAGAAAAACTACAGGATGTTCCTCTCCCTCAACTACCTGCGGTAACACTGCTCCTAATCCCACATCAGAGTGTGTCCGGGCTACTAGGTCAGGATGTTAGCACGCTGCACACTTAAGCTCCTGGAATACTTTTTGAGGTACAAAACATTGGTAGTAACCGACAATGCCCAGAAAGGCCCGGACCTGTTTCTTAGTGAGGGGGTGGGGCCAGTTCTGAATTCCCATGATCCTATTATCCTGGGCTTATGAACCTTGTAGTTCATGTCACAAGGTTAAGTACTCAGACTAAAGGCATCACCTTGGTAATACACTCCTGCACCAAGTCAAGCAGTCTTCGAGGCCTACCCCCATACACTGGGCAAATGGTGAAAAACTGGTGGAGGCAGGATTTCTAGAATGGTAAAGTAAACAGTCCCAATCTTTCACATCCTCCTGTACAATTCTCTTTAGCATTGTCTTTAGGGCCTTATTAAACTGCTTAACCTGTCTGTGGGTGGTACACAACAGAATAATCTAGAAGAGCTTACACAAGTCAGCCATGCATATGAAAGGAGTGGTCTGATCTGTGAGTATCTTCTATGCGAAACTCCTGGTGAACATATTAAACATTTTCGGGGCTATTGCTTTGGATGTGGTCTTGGTCAAAGGGATTGTAGCGAGTGGTATAGTCCAGTATTACCAGGATTTTAATAGTGGCCTCACTATGTCCATGGCAATATGGTCTAAAGGAACCTCCAATAGGGCCCCAAAGCGTTGCGATAATGTAACATTGGTGCAGCTAGCTGGGATGTGGGGCAGAAGACACAAAACTTTTGCACTTCTGCCTTTAATACTGGCCAGTATAACCGGTCACTTATGGGGACCTTGGTTTTCTCAGCCCCTAGCTCACCCCCTAAAGCTTTATGTACCTGGAGGACTGTGGTACAAGCAATTGATCAACAACCTCTTTCTGGACCTTGGTGACCCAATACAACAAATTCCTGTTCGTTGCAAAATGGGGAAACCTTCCATCAGCGTTAGTTTCCTAGGGGAACTCCAGTTACAACAGTCCCCCATCTGGGTGGTACTAATAGGTTCCCCTCCATACCTCCAGATCAGGATCAACAGGATTGGAAGAGGCTTCCTTTTTGTTCTCCCCAATCATGACCTGTAATGAAGTACACTCTTCCCTTAGAGGTCAGCTCAGGTTCCTGTCCTGGACCCAATATGATCCTGAGTGTCAGATATTTTCTTTGAAAAGTGGACAGAAAACATATAAGCAGAACCACGCAAAACCAGAGAAAACAGGAGTTTAAAGGCAATTAACTACTTACACATATAAAATAAGTGTCAGCCAACTTTATTAATGTTCATAAGAACATGTGTTTCGCAGACACAAAGTTTGCTTCTTCAGAAGATAGATTTGAGAATGTCCAGGTGAGCATGTGGTGAAGGTGCTCCCACCTCAGACTAAGATTGTAAGCATTGCAAACAACCTTCTGAGCAAACCATGAGCCCTGGGATGGGTAAGAAGGCCGCCAGGGAACCAGTACCAGTGTGCCTGGAATGGAAACGCCAGCATGAGAGGTTAGGTCTTTTTTCTCCTGTGCTTCTGCAGCGTCAGCCATGCAGCCACGTGGAGCCAGAATTGTGGTAGCAGCGGAGTGCCGCAGCAAGGCACACACTTGGCAGGAGAGAGCAGGGAATCCATTAGAGGACAGACAGCTGAAGAGGGGATTGCTCAGAAGATGGTAGCAAGTGATGTTCTTCCCCTGCATGCAATGAGCAATGATATACAGGTACAGAGTCCAGAGCATGACACCCTAGTAACAGAAGAGATTAATACAGACTCAGGTCAGTCCACCTGACCTTGTTATTTCTACAGCTGCTTCAAATAACAACATAGAAGGTCTAATGTCTCCTTTTCTATACCTTTTGGATATGGTGGAAATTCCACAGTTTCAACATGAGGAAGTCCCTTCTAAAAATTATTGTGATAATTGAAGCGAATAGAACATTCCTTTTATCCTACCATAGCAGTTCTTAAACAAGATTTTTGTGAGGTGGTGGAAAAAGATGTGACAGATCTAAGAGCACAAGCAAATCCAAATATTAATGTTTTAAATACACATGCTGCTATTTTACAACACTTGATATATCATCAAGATGACTTGGAACATAAAATTGAAGGCGGAATAATATCCGGATAAGAGGAATACTTGAGTCTGTTGAGTTCAAGGACCTTGCTGTTAGTGTAATGACTTTATTTATTATAATATTGGGAAGACTCCAGGGCACTATAATCAAAATGGACCGAGTCCAAGAGTTTGAATTTGATATGTCCTGGAGATATTGTTTGTCAAGAGCAGTCATGCAAATTGAAAGAAGAAAATATAAATGCTGCCCAGGGCCAGGATAAAATTGTTTTTATTGAAATACAGTTTTATTGATGCAAGATCTCTCAAAACTCACACTTGATCTGACGCGTGCTACAAAACCTGTCCTGACAACTTTGCGTGTAAACAATATCAGATATAGGTAAAGATTCCCATTTTAATTGCAATCTAGCAGAGACATCAGCAATATTACATAGCCTGGATGCTCTACCTTCCCTCCTAGCAGCATTTGATCTACCCTTGCTGGAACGTCCTGACTGGCTAGACCAGTTGTTCTAACTTAGGTGTACACCTGCAACATGGGAACAGATGAAGGAAGAAATATTCTAAAAACTTAAAATCAAAGTAGGGGTTGTAAGAACTTTATACTTGATCTTAGTTTACCACAAAACCCTGTTCTGACAATTGTATGTGTTAATAACATTTGAAATAGATGAGGGTTCTCAATTACTAGTTAGCAGAGATAGGATACCAGCAATTTAGCAGTGCCCAAATGACCTACCTCCTGTTTGTTTATTTACATTGTTAACTTGTAATAGAGACACCTAAATATATTTCCAGTAATTAAAACTGGACAAAGTAACATACATTTATGATATGATTATGGCCAAATACTAGTACTATTAATCATATGGATATCTAATATTTATATCCCACTTACCTGTCATATGATTATAGAATGTAATGATTCTGTTTGAAAGGATGTGAATTTTTTATATGTTGTTCTATTCTGCTTTGAACTACATAGAGACCATACAGCGTAAACAAGAAACCCCTGAGAAAGCCTTTTTGGCTTCTGAATACATGTGACCTTTTTCGGTCCTACATTTATGTACTTATCTGTTACTGTATGGTGCTAGGAAATCCACTGTCTAGCAGAAGCATCCTAACCTTGTGACTATGAACAAGAGTTGGGATGCACTAATAATAAGCTTTGTACATTTATAATTATGTATGAATCGACATTGTGTAAATACATAATTACTATTTATCACAGAACTTTGAGCTTCAAAACCTACTAACTAACTAAAAACCTACTAACCCACTAACCCTCAATATATTACAATATATACAATATATATTAAAAGAAGTGGCTCAACCCACAAACTAAGGAAGGAAAAAGAACCAACCTCCACTACAAATGACTTACCTTGTTTCTAAACAGTACTTGCCCTACTCAGGGCTGAACTTTCTGTCTCGCCAAAATAGATGTACCACCTGAAAAGCACGTTTTCTATAATAAGGAATGAAGAAAAAAAGTTCAAAATCAATTTAGGGTTACTAGGAAATTCACACCTGATCTATGGCATACTATAAAACCCCTACAGAGAATTTTATGCATTAAAGTTTAATACTAACTTAGGAGAATGTATAGTGTTTGGGGATACAAAAGTGTTTACAGTGGAAGGGTTGTTGGGCTCTTTATGGGAAAAAAAATTAGATTATTCAAGAGATAATTCCATGTTTATTCTACTATACATATGGATAAATATAGGTTATTTCTTTTAAATTTTCTTTCTATTTTTTGAGTCTTATGGGATAAGTTAAGGATACTTCACAGATATTAAACAAAGTATATTGGGAAGTGCTATAAAACCCCTCCTTACATTTTAGGGATTTAATTGATGTGGGTGTTTAAAATAGGATATATTGGAAGATTTGTTGAAATTAAATTTAGGTGCTTGAAGAGTTGACTCAGGATTGTAAAGATTATATAGATTCTGAATAGACAAATTGGTTGGGTAATGTATCACATATAATTAATATAATTAAAGCGTACCTAAACATACAACTAAGCGTACAATACAACCCCTCTATGTAAGGTAAAAATGTTGTTGTTTTTTTGTTTTTGCAACACCTTTTTTTTTTTTTTTAAAAGGGTGCAGCACCGCCTCTTTAGGTCTTGATTGCCACGATGATCAAAACCTAATGGGGGCGCAGAGCCTCCCGGGATACCTATGTCACGCATTTCTTAAGGCTCTGGCTGTTCCTTGAGCTCATACTCTGATCTTAGGGAAAGATATGCTGATTGTCTCTCTTTTTTTCCCCCTTCACAGTGGCTAGGTCACCCAATCTCGCACCTACACAGTTCAAGATCGGGTGACGAAGAAAGAAGACCAAAGAAGTAGACAAAAAAGAAGACAGAAGATGGCGTCGCCTGGCACTTCCTCTGCGTCGAGAGGAAGAGAAATTCCAGGACGACACAGGCCTGGATCGCGGAAAGGACAAGCTCCATCAATTAAAGGTAAGTGAGTTTAATTTTTTTTTTGTTTTTAGTTTAGTTCCGCTTTAGGATGTTGGAAATGTGATGTTATCTCTTGATGAGATGTGGTTCACTATAGTTATTTGGGTCAAGTTAATGAGGATATTTCATGGATATTATGTACAGAATAGTATGTAAAAATTTAATGTGGATTGATTAGGATTTAGGAATTAGGCTTTTTTAAAGGAGGAGGAACTAAACTCAAAAGTCCCCCAAAACAAAAAAAATACACTTACCTTCAATACCACAGGGCTGTAGATTGGTCTGGAGGTCTCTTCCATCGGATCCTGCGTCATCCCGGCATCCGTCTTCGTTCCGGCGCTCCAGGCGCCGTTATTTTCTCCTCTTCTTCCAGGTTCTTGGGCAAAAAACTTGACGATCTCGCTGCGCATGTGTGAAATCTGCAATTTTTCTCCTTTTGACGAAAGGGCTCCTGCTCATGCCTGAGATGCCCGGGCATGCGCAGAAGGGGCACCTAAGAGCCTCCCCAGATGCATGACTTAGGTATCCCGGGAGGCTTTGCGCTACCCTTCATTCTCGATTGCTAATTGGGGGGCGGTGCTGCACCCTTTTGTTTTTTAAAAAAAAGGGTGTTGCACTTAAAAAAACAAACAAACAGAATTTTTACCTTTTGAAAGTATTTTCAGAAAACTCTGAGTTTAGGTACACTTTAAGGTCGTAGGGTTGTAGAATATTTGAATAGTTAGAGGATGGAGTCAGGGTAAAGCTCAGATTAGAACATATAGGGATAATAAATTACCTATATTTTTTTAAAGGATTAGTTTGTTGTAAGGGCCTTAAAGAGAGTAATGAAATAGACATGCAAGTGTTGGTCTATGGCAAATACTGTATAGGAAGATTGGTGGGAGATTGTATTGGGGTATAGCATAGGGTATTGTTAAGGAGGGTTATGTAATTTTTGAGGTGGGAGCCCCCACTAATGACATGGTCACTAGTGACAGGGTCGCAAAATGGTGTGTCATGTAGGATGTTTGTTCAGTTGTTGTATCTTGTAATTGATGTTTACCTTTTGTGTATTCCTGTGTGGTCCTTTTTAATTTTTGGAAAATTATATGGATCTTATAAGGTTTATATCGTGGAATCTAAAGGGTCTGAATATTCCTGAGAAACGGGAGTCTATATTCGATGATTTACATCTTCAGGGGGCACAGGTGGTCTTCTTGCAAGAGGCACATTTTGTTCAGACAAAGCACTATTAATTTATATTAGACAATATCCATCGGGTTATCATACTTATTCAGGAGATAATAAATCTAAAGGAATGAGTATATTGTTTGCAAGTAAAGTGAACTGACAATTCCAGGATATATATTTGGGGATTGAATGTAGAGTGCTTTTCCTAAAAGGGTTATTATGAACAGGACCACTAGGGAGCGCTACGGCTTGTACAGAGGTGGTGTGAGCCCTGAGAAGGGCCAAGGCGTAGAGTCTAAGCAGTAACCAGGTCTTCTCCAGAGCTTCTGGTGGTGAGGATGTTGAGCTGCTGGTTACTGCCAGGTTGCGGTCCTTGGGCACACCAAGGTGGGCATTATGAAGAACGGTACCAAATTACAAAGCAAAAGGATAGTCAAGAAAGTCCAGGGTCCAGGCAGCAAGCAAGAGAGTTCAGGTCACACACCAGGGGTCAATTATCAGGAATCCAGGAGACACCTGTAACACAGGGGCCACTGCGGACACAGGAGACACTGGAAGCAACAGAAAGCACAGGTGACACAGGAATATTCACAGATAGAGAGAAACACTGAAACAACACAGGAAAGTTGGCTGGGAACCAACAGACTGGATAAAAAGGGGTTAACGCTGGAGCTGGACAGAGGAAACACTGAAGTAGCCAACAGTGTACTTGAACTAGTTCAACAGAACTAGGGGCTCGGCACCAATGGAGACACGTTCCACGAACACTGAGTGCAGTGTGTGAGCTAGCTAAATAGCCAGGGATGATTAACAGGCTTTTTTCTGATTGACCGGCGAAGCTGATAAAGCTTGCTAGCAAAGGCACGCCCAGAGTCAGAACTGCCCACATGCGCAGGAGAATTGCGTCTGCGTTTTAGCAAGGAAGAGGTATGTGTGACAATGGTAATCCTGGTACGTTAGCTACAATATATGTGCTTCAATTAAATTAAGCATAGTTATTTGGAGAAGATAATAAATAAGTTGGGAGAGTTTAAAGAGGGGCTTTTGATTCTTGGAGGAGTTTTTAATTTTGTGCTGGATCCTATTTTGGATTGGGTAAAGTTACATAGTACATAGTAGGTTAGGTTGAAAAAAGACTTAAGTCCATCAAGTTCAACAACTAGGGAAATAAACATATCCCAGATATTACCAGTTTTAACATCAGATGTGAGCCACATTGGTTTTAATTTTAGCCCCCTAAACGTCTTACCCATTGGAAAATATTTTTCAGTGTGCTTTTGTAGAACAGACTTGAAACATTCCCATTTCTATTCTGTGTTCTTCTGAGGACAATATTGTCTCCCTGTCCAAATCACAAAGAGCCACCCCTAATAATGGAAAATATGCTCTTTTAAAATAAAATGTTTTTATTTTTCCTGTTTTTGCTTCCTGTTTACAACTTACATTAAATTAAATCATATTATGGTCACTGCTACTCAGATTCTCATTTATATGCACATTTGTAACAAGCTCTGCATTGTTAGAAAGAACTAGATCCAGCAGAGTATCATTTTTAGTTGGGGCTTCTGTAGACTATCCAATAAAATTATCTTATCTTAATAAATTCACAAATTCCCTCCCTTTTGCTGTTCCTGTAGTGCCATTACTCCAGTCAATGTCAGGGTAGTTGAAATCTCCCATGATTATAAAATTCTCAATTTTTGCTGCTTTTTCTGTGTTAGTAGTTGATTATCTGGCCCTGATTCATCAATGAGATGCACGTACACTGAACACGTGTATTTACGCGCCAACATACGAGCCGTTTTCCCGCAGTCCGGAGCCGAGTGCTAGTACACACACCTTCACTTGCCAGCCAGATTCCTGCCTTGATAAATGAGCAATGAGCAATAGGGGTCACGAATCTGTCAATTAGGGCGATTAGTTTTCAGCTGCGCGATTAAGGAGGATCTGTTAAGCTGTCAATGGTGAGATCATAGCAATTAATTGGTGCACACCTGCTCTCTGTTCTTTGCGCACCTACAGTCTATTACAGGTCATTTAGAATCTTTAATGCTTCATCTTCTTTTGGGTAAGTGCTACTTTTTTAGGTAACATTAACAAAATTAATTATTTATTGTTACATTTGTTGCACTGTTTTCATACTTTTTGGTTTGCTTTGCAACACTGCAAACTAATTGAGATCAAGCTGTATATATACTAGTTAACACTTCATAATATGTCATCACACAATAGTATGAATTGTAAAAAGCTGTCACCAAGCATTTGTGATCTAATTAAAATGTCATTGTAGCTTGGCTTGATAGAAATCAAATAATTGAAAAAAGGATTATTGCCAAAGGTGGTTAAAAAAACATTTAGTGATTTTACTTGTGTATGTATGTCAAAATACATTTAAATGCATATAAATACATATCCAAGTTTTTGTGCTTGGTTTGTAATGACATAATCTGTTGTTTAGCAAATCTTCTGCAATGTTTTGTCATTTTTTTTAAACTAATATTCATGACAAATGTCTGCATGATTTCCACTCCAAACTACTACTTGAACCCCCTGTTTGCCTTTGTCCCATTTTCAAAGTCACATATTGGTTTTTGAATGTATTATGTACATATTTATTACTCTGACATTTGCACACACATATTGATTTGCTGGCACACAACTCCTCTGTTCGTTTGTGCTAGTGTTATAGGTTTGTTGTCATTGTACTGTGCTGCCTGATCTTAGCACTATTGTATACAAACACACTTCCACTTTCTGTCCAAACTGGTTGTCAATTAGTTGTCTAGCTGAGTTGCATACTCATTCTAACACACCTGATAGTGATGAAAGGAGGTCCAGGTTGCCAAGCACAACATCAAACCACATTGATTGCCAAACTCACAAGCAGGGTCAAGCACTCTTACATACCAGATAGTATGCTTTATTTATGTGATTACATGATTCTAATCGTATTAGTCATTTTGTATAGAAAAATGCCAAGGACAATTTAACTTAGTGCCAAACATATTTTATTGCTTTGCTCAAACCAATGACCAGAATGTCAAAAGGCGTTTTTGCCTGTACATTTTTCTGGAAGGTAAAATTGCAGCAAAAACCAAGAGAAGCTAAGCTTTGCCAAGAATGACGAGGCTCCTGGACTCTCTATATATTTTAGAAAGGGTGTCCTTTCAAACCACATCGCCCTTAATTTGTGCACTGAGCCAGTCTACAGTTTCCTGAGTGTTTATGAAGGTTTCAGTGCCATTTTAGAGCTTGGCCCACTATATATTCACTTCCTCACATCAGCTTGGGAGTGGAGGAACATAAAGGTGGATTTCTCCTTTAACCGGAAGCAATATCATCCACGAATGTACGGTAGTCCGTGATGTGACATTCCAGAGGCTTGGCAGCACAGCAGAGGGATGTTATCGCCCTGTAAAGAAATAGATTACATTATTAGGATGTGTTAAGCAGCATGGGTAATCATGCTTTAGTGGTAACTACATGCTACTGGATAGTATTTTTCATTCTTTTCTGGCTTCATAAGCAATGCTTGCGCAAATCTTAACTAAATTGCACTCTACCCTAGTTTAGTAATGTGTTTTTTTAAAGTGTCATAAAAAGGTCCAGCTCTTACACAAATATGTCTGCTATTTCATTTCCCAAACGATTAAAGTGTGCTTTCTATGACTTCAACTCCTAGGTTGGTTTGTAACCCAAACATGATGTGCTGAAATATGTAATGCATGCATCGTAAACATATGTAAATACTCACGCGCAAAGACATTAGCAATAAGTTCATCTCTGACTCGACGTCCCTCTGCTGTGCTTTGGGAGCCAGAGGCAGGATTTTGATGTACCTCTGGCTCGAGTTCCTCTGGAATGTCCCAGGTATCCCCATGTTGCAGGCACAGGTTGTGCAGGACGCAGCATGCCATGATGACTCGGGCAGCTTTCCATGGTGCGTATAGGAGCTCACCACCGGGCCGCGCCAAGCACAGAAACCGTGCTTTTACCAGCGCAATGGTTTGCTCCACAACCCCCTGGCTTTTTTGTTTTTGCAGAGCCTTGTTGTAATTGTGCTCCGCTTCAGACCGGGGGTGACGCACAGCTGTCATAAGCCATGGAAGCTGCCCGTATCCTTTATCAGCTGTAAAAAGACAAACATAATACATGTTAGTTCTTGGTATAGTAAGTGTTCTGTTAATGCAGTGTAACACTAGAGTTTTTTTTTACAAAGGTTGCTAAGGGTTGTGCTCTTCGTTCACTTTATTGCTTTTTGGTTGTTAGGAGACATTGTTACTACTGACTACCACACTGAAGTACTGTGAGCTGTGAACATTGTAATTATACTAGGGCTTCCGGGAATATATGAAAGTTAGTTCTTCCCCCGTGCTCCCAATATTGTACAATATTTCTAAACTATTTGCTAAATTAGATGTTAGCACAAAATATGAGATATATACAATATATGTGATAGCCTGGAATTCTGACAATGCAAAGGGACATAGCAACATAATAGGATTTTACTACTGTTATTTGTATTACAGTAACGACATTATACATTACCTATTAACCAGCCCTCAGGCATTTCTCCCGAGATGAATTTCTGGTAGAGGGCTGTCTGACGCAGAATATAGGCATCATGGCACGATCCCGGGAAACCTGTGCATGCACCTATGATTTTCCTATTGGCATCACAGACTATTTGTACATTCAGTGAATGATATCCCTTCCGGTTGCGAAACACGATTTCCTGCAATTTAGGTGCCTGAATGGCCACATGGGTGCCATCGATGGCCCCCAAAACATTCGGAAATCTCGCTCGCCTGAAGAAATCCACCTTTACCTTCCTCCACTCCTGAGCTGTTTGAGGGAAGTGAATATATAGTGGGACAAGGTCCACAATGGCATTGATGACCTTCATAAAAACCCTGGAAACTGTAGGCTGGCTTAGTCCACAAATTAAGGCCGAGGAGGTTTGAAAGGAACCCCTTCCTAAAATATGGCCAAAGAGTGGCCAATAGCCTGGTCATTCCTGGCACTGCCTGGCTTCTCTTGGTTTTTGGAGCAATTTTATCTTCCAGCAAGCTGTACAGGTCATGGATGACCTGGTAAGACAGGCAGAAACACCTTTTGACATCCTGGTCACGCAAACTTTCAAGGCCGCTACTCTCCAGTAAGATGTCTCCAGTAAGATGTCCCGGAGCCGTCGCGAACCACAAGCTTGCTCCCCTGGTTGCTGTTGTTGCTGTCGCTCTTTTTCTGCAGTGACAAGCAGAGTTGTATTCAATGTCACAACAGCCGTGGCAAAGAGCAAGTGCACTTCCAAATTGGGCTCCATGACAACAGCAAGCAAAATCCTTGACCCGGCGCACATTTAAATGCGCACTTGCTTTCGCACTAGCGTGCACACGTGCTGTATCCCTATAAATTTGCAGAGAGCTTCTTAGCCATTCTGCATGCAAACTAAAACTTTAGTTTAGATGAACCTTCATAGTATATCTTGTTTGACATTGTGCACGTGTCTCTAATCATGTTTATAACCACACTCATATGTAATATGAATGTTTCATTTCACACATTTTTGGCTCTGGGAGTGACATGTTTTGTGGTTAGATTTGTGGTGAACCGATCAATCCAAATGAACTTGGGTTGGAGTCAAGCTCACTCCATCATTTGTTTTTGTGCTTTAATTAACAGATCACCATCTACAGGAGGAGGTCGTTGATCTACTGCAGAGAAGCCTGGAGGAGAATACAGGTAATTTGGTTTGTGTGTGTGTTCAGTAGTGTTGGTCGAATAGGTCACTATTCAATTCGACCGCTATTCGGTCGAATAATGCATAATTATTCGGGTGATCGAACATCGAATTCGAACTCCATTAAAGTCAATGGGGGAAAAATTTGGGTTGTTATTCGGGTCGGTGGAGAGCTTCCACAGCCTATAAATACATTTTAAAAGACATGTCAAGACTCTCCCATCTCTGCACAACACTGTACAAGTAAAAATAAAATAAAGAAGTCTTTTTTCTGTTGCTGGCAAGGCCATTTTATGGGGCGGCCAAGGGAACATACTGGATTTTACACGGTCCCAGAGTACAGTCAGAGAGGGACATGAGGGGGTTCCTCTGGTCCAAAAATTAGCCGCCAGGTTTCACTGCTCTGTTACAAGCCATACACAGGCTTTAGAGTACAGGCAGAGGTCTCTGAGGGCGGTCTTTCAGTCCAAAAATTAGCCAGCTAGACAGCTCTGTTATACGTTACAAGTGACAGGTGGCAGCAGCAGTAGGAGGAGGCGGTGGGCACTGAGACGGAGCGTGGACAGCATTGGTAACTGGCATCCAGAGTTGGGAACTGGGCAGACGGCATCAGTTACAGTATGAGGAGGAGGCGTAGGGCCCTGACAAGGAGCAAGGACGGCATTAGAGGTTGAGGCCATCACCCATATGGACAGTGTCAAAGAGTTCTGTAATGACGCACTTGGCGTTAAATTATGGCATTGTGCATTTCAGCCAGAGATCTCCCAACGTGTCGTTTGCAAATGACATCTCACCCTTCCCTTTCAGCTGCTTCTCAGTCCGAAAGTAATCATTCTGCAGTATTTACACAAGACCCTTGTTGAGGGATCTTTGAATGGAGTCTCCCAGGACGGCCACATACTTTTTGTGTAGAAGTCTCCAGACGTCTGCTGAGCTCAATAACTTCATGGCTCAATGTGGTCATCCAGGACCTCTCGGTTCCCATTAAATATACCGGTGTTTCACATCGCATCCCCCCAACATATACAGAGGGACTGCTGTCCCACGTCCCAGTTCCAGGGTAACATACACAGAAATTCAGTACGATAAAGTGTAGTACCAATGGATGAAGCAGAAGATTTGGCCTTCTACATTCAATCACGAATTTCAGATTACACACTTCAGGGTGTCAATAAAGATGAACTACACCCAGCTCTAGATGCCAGTTACTAATGCCTTCCACACTCCGTCTCAGGGCCTGCTATCAAGTGAAAGAACAAGAAAGAAAAAGGGGGTTGGCGGAATCAGTGGGGAAAGAAAATCCTGTTGAGCTTGAGTCTAGTCTTGCATCTAGAGCTGGGTATTGGACAGTGGGCAGGCAGCAGCAGTAAAAGCAAGAAGAGTAGGCGGTGGGCCCTGAGTAGTGTGGATGGCATTGTTAACTGGCATCTAGAGCTGGGTACTAGGAGGAGGAGGAGGCGGTGGGCCCTGAGACGGAACAAGGTGTGCATTACAACAGAAGGCCATCACCTTTATGGACAATGTAGAGGCAGTAGCTAATGGAGACATGAATGGATGAGCGAGATTGCAATCTATCCCTACCTACTATGTAGCGAAACCACATGAAAGGGATTGGGCTTGGAGAAATCAGCGGGGAAAGAAGGTGAGATGGAGTCTAGTCTGGCATCTAGAGCTGGGTACTGGAAGGAGGAGGTGGTGGGCCTTGAGACGGAGCAAGGAGGGCATTGCAATGTAAAGCCATCACCTATATTGACAGTGTAGAGGCAGTAGCTAACGGAGACATGAATGGATGAGCGAGATTCCAATCCGTACCTACTATGTAGCGAAACCACATTTAAGGGAACGGGCTTGGCAGAATCAATGGAGCAAAAAGACCCTATTGAGCTTGAGTCTAGTCTAGCATCTAGAGCTGGGTACTGGTGGCAGGTGGCAAAACGCTTTTTATTTGGAAATATGGACAGAATTAGAATGCTGGGGGGGGTTTAATAAATACAAAGTATCAGTAATCTGTGCCATTTATATTTGATTGGAGAATAGCAAATTTTAAAAAACAAATAAAAAACATAGTAAACAAGAATTAATTTATGTGATTTTTTTACTTTAATGTTATATTGAGAAGCTTATTGCTGGATGTTTAACATTTTAACATATTCTATTTTGTGTCAGACCTGATCAAGAGTCCTTTGGTTTAATCATCTGGTCAAAAATGAAAGTCACTGGCGGGAAATGATTGCGTCTCCCATTCTGTGACACATTTCCGACCAAATGATTACAAGCCTGCCCACCACGACAAGGTAGACTCTTAAGGGCAGGACCTACTCTAATCTACACTGCGCTACACTACTTGATGCTAGTCATCATTCTTCTAATGTTGGATGTGTGTTCATATTAGACCTTATCTAATAACTAGATTGTGTTTGGATGTAAGTGTGTATGCATTTGTGTGCATTGGGTTTGTGGGTGTGCTTTGATGTGTGTATATATGTGTATATTTATGTGATATCTACTCTATGCTAATTTTTTTTTGTCTGTATGTGTGCATCTCACTAGTGTACATATCCATTATGAATGAAAATTATTTGTCATTTCAGAACTGAGTACATAAGTGAGCGGCCCCCTTCCCTCTGACAAAAGCAGACTAACTAATATTTACCTTTGCAGGCCCAGTGATATCTAAATATGGGATATGGCGAATTTGATTTCCCCACCCTGCAAAAAAAGATACCACTTTTTAGGCTAATGTATAAAGTAAATAATTTAGCACTTACCTGATTGGGATGAGGTAATGGCTGACAATGGAGGGAACCAGCCAGCAGATCTTTCTATCTATCTACCCCTATATTTTCTACAAAGAAGATTAGAATAGGTGACAGCTGAATATAAAGGTTGTCATATTCATCTGTAAAAAAGAAAATCCGAGACTGGGAACTCACATTTTCTGCAGCGACGTTGAATCTAATTTCTCGATCCAGATGTTCAGACCAAACTTTGGCCCTAATTCATCAAGCAGAATCGGGTGCTCGCGCATTCGTATTCACGATCCGAAATCGTACGCCGTCGCGCAATTCAGCAACTGAAAAAGCTCGCAGCCGGAGCCGCGCATCTCCAGCAGCTTTACACTGGCGAGCTTGCATTAAAAGTCACTGTTCCCCTAAAAAAGCATTCTTTCTAATGGCACACATATTACCCTTAGCCCTAAAAAAAATGTTTGCGCTGTTTAAATGTTTTAAACATTTATGTGCATGTAACTAGAAGTGAAAAAATAAAAGAGTTATGGGACAACACACCCAAAACATTTTTTGGAGGAATAAAGTCAATGGTGTATTCTTACCTGTTGTTGTTCCTTTGTTTTTTTTTCTTTTTCCGTTTTCTCCTTTTTTTTTTTTTTGCAAGTTTTGGTTTGCATGACCAGAATGACTAAGAAACTGCAAATTTATAGGGATACACACGCGCGCCAACGCGCACTTGCATGTACGCGCAGATGCACGCAAACGCGCGCGTATGCGCGCATGTTCATTTAAATGTGAGCCATTCAAGGATTTTGCTTGCTGTTGTCATGGAGCCAAATTTGGACCTTGATTTGCTCTACGCTACTGCTGTTGTTGCATTAAACAGCACATATATTATGCTGGAAGAAGAGCAGCAACATCAACAACAGCAGCAGCAACAACCAGAAGAGCGAACAGTCCGGGCACCACGCATCTTCTTAGAGCGTGG
The DNA here is from genome assembly GCF_032062135.1 of Pyxicephalus adspersus. NCBI lineage: Eukaryota > Metazoa > Chordata > Amphibia > Anura > Pyxicephalidae > Pyxicephalus > Pyxicephalus adspersus. Next base: position 19,320,550 of record NC_092868.1, read on the forward strand.
CCGCCTGGAAACTTTGCGTGACCAGGATGTCAAAAGGCGTTTTCGCCTGTCTGATTTCTATCAAGACAAACTACAATGACATTTTAATTAGATCACAAATGCTTGGTGAGAATTTTTTACAATTCATACTATTGTGAGGTGACATATAAAGTGCTAAGTAGTATATATCCAGCTTGATCTCAATTAGTTTGTAGTGTTGCAAAGCCAACCAAAAAGTATAAAAACAGTGCAACAAATGTAACAGTAAATTAATTATTTTGTGATTGCACTTACACAAAAGAAGATCTTCCAAGCATTAAAAATTCTAATTGACCTGTAAAGGACTGTAAATAAGCACAGAACAGAGAGCAGGTGTGCGGTAATTAATTACTCAGGTACTGGTCAGGCGGCAGCATCATTTACAGCAGGAGGAGGAGGCGGTGGACTCTGAGAAGGAGTGTGGACAGCATTAGTTTCCAGCATCTAAAGTCAGGTACCGGGCAGGTGGCAGCATCATTTACAACAAGAGGAGGAGGACGTGGTGGGCTCTGTGGCGAAGTGTGGACGGCATTAGTTTCTGGCATCTAAAGTCAGGTACTGGGCAAGTAGCAGCATCATTTACAGCAGGAGGAGGAGGCAGTGGGCTCTGAGATGGAGTGTGCTGCCTGTGTGGCATGCAGTGACAGACAGCCAATCGGCTGTCTGCCACAACAAAGATGAAGAGGGCATCCCTGCTCTAATTGGAGGGCACTGTGCATCATGGGGGAAGTACCCAGTTGTTTGAGTGCATTGTGGGAGGGACGAATTCGGGTAATCGAATGCAGCAAAATTCAGGTCGGGTCCACCCGAATTCGAACGGTCATATTCGGGTCGAACATTAGGACGACCCGAATTCGAACAACAACACTAATGTTTAGCCTTCCAAAAGCTAAGTATTAACCTTCGATCTTTCTATATTATATCTATATATAGATAAGATTTGGTAAGTTTTCTTGGCACAGGATTCTGGTGCAGCCTCTCTTTGGGAATGTGTGAGCTTAATATGTCAAAAATAATTTTGCGTGTGCAAAATATTTAGGACTTTAGATATGTGAAGACTTATCACCACAATCATTCATTTTGATGTGATATATCATGTGCCTTTGTAGAACATCCATGTCTTCTGGATTCTGGTTCTGAAGAGTTTTCACGGGCTGCATCCACTGTGGAGGTAGGCAAGAACTGGTCCATTAGTGTTTATTGTGGGATGTGTTGGGGGAAGGACCTTTCCCAATGTGTTCCATTTGTGTTTTTTGTTTTTTTTGTTTAGGGACCCTCAGGTGGACATTTACCACAATCAGAAGAGGAGACACCCGAGGTTTCAGTAAGCAACCCATGTTTAATGTATATGATTCAGAAAAAATGTGTCTAACATTTAGTCTAACATTAGCTGATGTTTCAATGTCAGGATGCTGTCTGCATAATGTTATGGTGACCCACAAAGTTATGTGATATTGTAGTAATTTTTTATTTTCCCTTTATAGCAACCAGTGGATGCAGGTGGATTGGGTGAACCCAGTGTGGGCAGCCAGCTTATAAACCTCAGTCAGAGGCTGGTTAGCCATTTTGATAGATTAGTGGAGTCAAGGATGCCTGCCCCAAGTTCAGATAATTTGGAACCAGTCTCTACGGTCCTACAAGAAAACATAAATCAAAATCGCCAGGACCGAGAATTTAACCAACAATATCTGGCGGCTGTGCATCGTCTGATAGAATCGGTCCAAGGACAATTGGCCACTTTGGGTGCCTACATGTTCAGAGTTGACCATCTCTGTAACATGTTAAGTGAATCCCTAGGCCAACAATCTCGTCTACATCAGGTGACTATTCACCCTGCTGGCCCCCCATCACCTGCAGAGCAGCCAGCTCTATTCTTCCCCCCGGCTCCACCCTGTGCCCCTGCCCGGCCAATGAGTGCCCCTGCCCGTCCACCCCATGCCCCTGCCAGCCCACCCTGTGCCCCTGCCAGTCCACCCTGTGCCCCTGCCCATCCTCCACCCTGTGCCCGTGCCCGTCCTCCACCCCGTGCCCCTGCCCGTCCACCCCGTGCCCCTGCCCTTCCACCCTGTGCCCCTGCCCCTCCACCCCATGCCCCTGCCAGTCCACCCCGTGCCCCTGGCCGGTGACATGCTCTGGAGGTGGGCCGCACTCGCACCCGTGCTGTGCAGATGGACCGTGGGCGTGCTGTGGGGGTGTCCCGTGGCCGAGGCCAGGAAGTGGAGGTGGCCCGTGGCCGGGCTTGTTAGGGTGGGCCGTGCCCGTGGCCAGGCTGGTGAAGTGGGCAGTGGCCAATTTGGGCGAACTATGTAAGTGGATGCCGGATGCCAGGTAAGAACATTCTTCACATTCTTCCTGTCATTCTTCACTCAATTTTTTCAGGACTCCATGAGATCGCCAGTGTGGGTTTGAGTTGGTATCCTGTGTGAAGACGCTTGTTTTTATAAAATGGCTTAAGCTCTATTTGGTGTTTGCCCAATGTCCACAGGTTAGTAACCCTCGCACTTTGACACTTTACCTATCTAAGTTTCTTTTGATTCGGCCCAAGTATGCTCCAAATGCAGTTTTGCTATCTACTCCCCGAAGAATGTTCCAGTTTGTAAATTTGTCAAAGTGATTCTTATCAAGTATGAAGTCTCAGCTCAATACTCTACAAGTATTGCTGTAATGACCTTAAAAAAAGCTAAAGATTATTTCAAAATACACAATTGCATCTTTGTTCACTAAATGAACACAAATCTAGTTATGTCTAGGGACCAAATATGGCACACCGCACTTCTCTGACACTTGTCTGTAACAGATGTGCTTGCTAATAGGTCAACTACTTTTCTGTTAAAATGACATACTAAGGTGTTCAGCTGTGTATTCTATGCCAAATGTATTCTTGAATGATGTTACAATAAATATATTTTGAAGAGGACATATCTAACATACCCAACTCTGTTATTTTTAAGGTCACAGGATATTTTGACCAAGTGACCAATGGAGGAATGGAGCAAACTCGGCCAAGCTGCAAAACAGGTTTGTGTAGGATAAGAGCATGTTCAATATTTTATGGTTCAAATACCCATTGTGTAAAAACTAAGGTTTCTTTTTTATGTTTTTTAGGGATGGAATTGGATTGGCCAGGCTGGAAAAATCTTTGAAATGTGCACTGAAATAAAAATCCAAATAAATTCACAAAATCAGGCTTTTAGTTTTTTTTACAAAAGTTTTATTTTTTGAATGTCCCCCCAATAACTTAAATTGTGCAAACCCCAACAAATATAACAATATAATAATATAACCAAACTTATTTTGAAACATACAAATTTTTTTTTTAAAAGCGGTACCGTCTGGGCAGATCCCGAGGAGGGTCCAAGTGGTGCTCCATGGCAGACATCCTCCGGTGCTGCCAATACAGGCTATCCTGTCTACTTCCTGGCGGGTGAGGAAAAAACAAATAATATATTAACTGGAAGAGTTTGGTCCAAACATTTTTTAAAAGTACTGTCCTTTTTAAAACCAAACAAATGAAAATATAAACTTACCAGGAGGATGTCTGCCATGTCGCCAGGGTTGGAGTGGCGGTGGTGGGGGGCTCGGAAGCTCCTCAGGAGGGCTGGCTGCCTCCCTCGATGTGGAACTGGCTGTGTTTGTACAAGGAGATGAAAAAAATAAGAGAGGTAAGTACTGACCAAATGTAACAGTATAATATACAGCTAGTTCTTAAATTGCACAGTGCTAAAGAATTCAAGTTATGTCATCTCATCTGTTTTGCTGTTTACACCGTGCCAAACAAGAAAGAAAGGTTATTCCTGGGGCCAAGCTAATTATGGCTATGGAAGTGATGCAGTTTGTTGGCAATGAAGGTTGTGGGTTTTCACAAGGGACAAATGTGGCTAAGCGACCTAAAGTTGGCTGTTGACAACTATGTACATGCACATACAGTCGGCCAAATCCAGCACATTTGGAGCAACCTAAAGCAGATGAGACCGGATTTGGTGCGCAAAGTGGGGGACCCCATCCTGTCTGGTAAGTTTTGCATTTTGTCTTCCCCTCTTGTTAAGGGGCGGTGTTTTAGAATGTTTGTTGTTTGTCTAAAGTAGTATTGTTTAGCCTAGAACTCTTTGTTTTTCACTTCCTATATTTTACTACCCTTATTAATTTTGTATATTTGATTTTGTTATTAAAGCCAACTCTCCATCACGCGGGCGGCTGCAAATAATCCAGCGGCCACACAGGCGACTGGTCATCCCCCAGGATGTGGAGGAGGAGGAGGAGACATCCCCAGGGGAGGGGAATATTTGCAGCTTGGCGTAGTTTGCTCCATTCCTGCATTGGTCACTTTATTTTCCAAATATCCTGTAACCTTAAAAGTAACAGAGTATGGCATGTTAGATATGTCCTCTTGAAAATATATGTAATTGTAACATCATTCAAGAATACATTTGGCATAGAAAACAAAGCTGAACACCTTAGTATGTCATTTTAACCAACAGAAAAGTAGCAAGTATTAGCAAGCACATTTATCTGTTACAGACAAGTGTCAGAGAAATGAGGTGTGCCATATTTAGTCCCTAGACATAACTAGATTTGTGTTCATTTAGTGAACAAAGATGCAATCGTGTATTTGGAAATAATGTTTAGCTTTTTTTAAGGTCATTACAGCAATACTTGTAGAGTATTGAGCTGAGACTTCATAGTTGATTAAAATCACTTTGACAAATTTACAAACTGGAACATTCTTCAGGGAATAGATAGCAAAACTGCATTTGGAGCATACTTGGGCCGAGGGTCACTAACCTGTGGACTTTGGGCAAACACAAAATAGAGATTAAGCTATTTGATACAAACAAGCGTCTTCACACAGGATACCAACTCAAACCAACACTGGCGATCTCATGGAGACCTGAAAAAATTGAGTGAAGAATGACAGGAAGAATGTGAAGAATGTTCTCACCTGGCACCCGGCATCCATTTACATATTTCGCCCAAACCGGGCACGGCCACGGCCCACTTCACCAGCCCGGCCACGGGCGCAGCCCACCCTAACAGCCTGGCCACAGGCCACCTCCATATCCTGGCCTCGGCCACGGGACCCCCCCACATTGGGAAAGGTTCATTCCCCCAACACATCCCAAAATAAACACTAATGGACCAGTTCTTGCCTACCTCCAAAGTGGATGCAGCCCATGAAAACTCTTCAGAACCAGAAACCAGCAGATATGGATGTTCTACAAAGGCACATGATATATCACATCAAAATGAATGATTGTGGTGACAAGTCTTTACAGATCAAAAGTTCCAAATATTTCGCACACGCAAAATTTTTTTTTGACATATTAGGCTCACACATTCCCAAAGGGGGGCTGCACCAGAATCCTCTGGCAAGAAAACCTAACAAATTTTATCTATATATAGATATATTATAGAAAGATCGAAGGTTACTACTTAGCTTTTGGAAGGCTGAACACACACACAAACCAAATTACCTGTATTCTCCTCCAGGCTTCTCTGCAGTGGATCAACAACCTCCTCCTGTAGATGGTGATCTGTTAATGAAAGCACAAAAACAAATGAAAGAGTGAGCTTGACTCTAACCCAAGTTAATTTGGATTGATCGGTTCACCACAAATCTAACCCCAGAGCCAAAAATGTGTGAAATGAAACACTCAAATTACACATGAATGTGGTTATAAACATGATTAGAGACGTGCACAATGTCAAACAAGATATACCATGAGGTTCATGAAGGTTCATCTTACCAGGAGGAAGGCCGGTGGCATCTCGATGTGAAGTGACATCCTCATCATCCACATCACCCCGAGCACAGAGGGCAGGAGGGGACTGCTGTGTCTCAGGGTGTACTATTGTAAAAAAAGGAAATACAGAAATTGGTAATGCAAGTCAAAAGAAGGTAAAAATACACCAAAGAGGTCATTTTACAAAAATGATCTCATATTTCACCCCCAAGCATAAATACGTAAAAACACAATGCTGTTTTGTTCTCAATGCTAATGACTAAAATGTTACAATCCCACAAAAATGCAAAAATCAGTTCACAATGGTAATTAGGTAATGTAAAAGGATTGAACTTACATGGTTGCCAAGCATCAGAGTCATCCCGGTAGTCCACCCCTACCACCGTTTCTGGCCCAATGAATGGCAACGCCAATCTTTCATTCTCCTTGAGACGCTGCACAAGATTTTCGAGATAGGTCCCACTCCTTCCGGCCTCTGTGCCCAGGACCCTTTTGACATGTCTGAAGATGTCACTCACACGTTTTTGACACTATGTAATGGTCCGTTGTGTACTGCCCACTGCATTTACACTCCTGGCAATTTCCTCCCAGGGTCCCTGCCTTACAGCATGGGAAGTCTGGGAGTGCAAGCCCCCACGGAGTCTAGGAAAATGTTGTACGTAGGACTCCATGAGGGCTGCATTTTGCTCAGGAGTGAAGCTGGTTGCCTCGGAAGCAGAATCCCTGGTCCGGCTCAAACTGGTGCCAGGTTGAGGGACCAGGGGCCTAGATGTTACTTGGCCTGCTTCACAGGCAACCTAACTGGCCTGAGGGAGCTGCCTGTTGGTCTATGGACTGAAGACCCTGGGGTGGTAGTAGTGGTGGGGGGAGTAGCAGTAGTGGTGGTGGCCATTCTCCTTGGCTCCATGTAACTAGAAGTAACAAAATAAAAGTTATGGGACAACACACCCAAAACATTTTTTGGAGGAATAAAGTCAATGGTGTATTCCTACTTGTCCTTGTCCCAGCCTTTGTTCTTTTGCCGTTTTTTTCTTTTTTTTCTCCAAGTTTTGGTTTGCATGACCAGAATAGCTAAGAAACTGTGCAAATTTATAGGGATTTAGTACGTGCGCACGCGCATTCAATGTGCACATGTGCACCGGTTCAAGGATTTGGATTGCTGTTGTCATGGATCCGAATTTGGAACTAGAGTTGCTCTTTACAACTGCTGTTGTGACTTTAAACTCAACATTCCTTGTCATAACAGAAGAAGAGCGGCAGCAACAACAACAGCAACCAGAGGAGCAAGCTCATACTTCCCAAACAGTCCGGGCACCACGCATCCTCTTGGAGCGTAGCAGCCTGGAAAGTTTGCGTGACCAGGATGTCAAAATGCGTTTCCGCCTGTCTCGCCAGGTCATCCATCACCTGTACAGTTTGCTGGAAGAGAAAATTGCTTCAAAAACTAAGAGAAGCCAGGCAGTGCCAGGAATGACCAGGCTCTTGGCCACTCTGTATATTTTAGGAAGGGTTAATTTGTGGACTAAGCCAGCCTACAGTTTCCAGGGTTTTTTACGAAGGTCATCAATGCTATTTTGGACCTTGTCCCACTATATATTCATTTTCCTCAAACAGCTCAGGAGTGGAGGAAGATAAAGGTGGATTTCTTCAGGCGAGCGGGATTTCTGAATGTTTTGGGGGCCATTGACTGCACCCATGTGGCCATTCAGGCCCCTAAATTGCAGGAAATCGTGTTTAGCAACCAGAAGCGATATTATTCACTGAATGTACAAAAAGTCTGTGATGCCAACAGGACAATCATGAGTTCACGCACAGGTTTCCCAGGATCATGCCATAATGCCTGCGTCAGACAGCCCTCTACCAGAAATTCATCTCTGGAGAAATGCCTGAGGGCTGGTTAATAGGTAATGTATAATGTCATTACTGTAGTACCTGCCACTGTTTTAGAGATGTGATTCATTCTATAACTGGTCAATGCCCACTTTAACCCCCCCCCCTTCCTTCTTCCCTTTCTGTTTCTTAGTTAATTTGTTTGTTCTTTCTTTATCTTTCTTGTCTTATAAAAATGTTTTTGAAAACCTTAAGATATCACGGTTCCTGCTACTGATACAGCACAACAGTTTGGTTACAATGTTTGTATTTCTATGCGGTTGGCCGTTAAGCCACAAGCTTGAAGATATGTATTGTTAGAACCTAACCTTGCTGTATGTTCTTTTTTGAACTGTATGTTACGACCACTTTTTTTCTTTTTTCTGTATGTACCTTGATATCTTTTAATAAAAATAATTTAATAAATTAATTACTGTAATACAACTAACAGTAGTCAAATTCTAAAGACACCTATTATGTTGCTATGTCCCTTTGCATTGTCAGAATGCCAGGCTATGACCTATATTGTATATATGTCATATTTTGTGCTAACATCTAATTTAGAAAATAGTTTATAAATATTGTACAATATTGGGAGCATGGGGGAAGAACTAACTTTCAGATATTCCAGGAAGCCCTAATATACCATATTTTTTGCAGTATAAGACGCACTTTTTCTTCCCCAAAACTGGGGGGGAAAAGTTAGTGCGTCCTATACAACAAAGGTGTGATAAAATAATTAAAATAATATACTCACCCGATACCCGATCCTGCGTGTGTCTCTGGCTGCAGCAGCGTCTGTCTCCTCTTCTCTCTGGCAGCAGCACGTGTCTTCTCCTGTCTGTAAAGCAGAGCGAAAGAAGCCGGCACAGCGCCACCTGCTGTTCACTGTCCTAACTGCTGTACAGTGGAAAAAAAGCACAGAGTGATCAGAAGGGGAATTTGAATGACAGAATGATCAGAAAGGAATTTTGAATGACACAGAGATCAGAAATGGAATTTGAAAGGCATAGAGTGATCAGAAAGGGAATTTGAATGGCACATGAGTGATCAGAAGGGGAATAATCTTTCAGAATCTTTTTTTTCTAGATTTTCCTCCTTTAAAATTGGGTGCGTCTTATATTCCGGAGCGTCTTATAGGGCGAAAAATACGGTAATTACTATTTTCACAGCTCACAGTACTTCAGCAACCAAAAAGCAATAAAGTGACCGAAGAGCACAACCCTTAGCAACCTGTGTAAAAAAAACTCTAGTGTTACACTGCATTCACAGAACACCTACTATACCAAGAACTAACATATAATATTTTTGTCTTTTTACAGCTGACAAAGGATACGGGCAGCTTCCATGGCTTATGACAGCTGTGCATCACCCCTGGTCTGAAGCAGAGCATAATTACAACAAGGCTCAGCAAAAAAAGCCGGGGGGTTGTGGAGCAAACCATCGGGCTGCTAAAAGCACGGTTTCAGTGCTTGGCGTGGCCCGGTGGTGAGCTCCTATACGCGCCATAGAAAGCTGCCATCATGGCATGCACAACTTGTGCATGCACCATTGGGATACCTGGGACATTCCAGAGGAACTCGAGCCAGAGGTACATCAACATCCTGCCTCTGGCTCCCAAAGCACAGCAGAGGGACGTCGAGTCAGAGCTGAACTAATTGCTAATGTCTTTATACGTGAGTATTTCCATATGTTTACAATGCAATTATTACATATTTCAGCACATCATGTTTGGGTTACAAACCAACCTAGGAGTTTAAGTCATAGGAAGCACACTTTAATCATTTGGGAAATGAAATAGCAGACATATTTGTGTAAGAGCTGGACCTTTATGTGGCACTTTACAAAAACACATTGCCAAACTAGGGCAGAGTGCAATTTAGTTTAGATTTGCGCAAGCATTGCTTATTCAGCCAGAAGAGAATGAAAAATACAATCCAGCAGCATGTAGTTACCACTAAAGCATGATTAACCATGCTGCTTAACACATCCTAATAATGTAATCTATTTCTTTACAGGGCGATAACATCCCTCTGCTGTGCTGCAAAGCCTCTGGAATGTCACATCACAGACTACGGTACATTGGTGGATTATATTGCTTCCGGTAAAGGAGAAATCCACCTTTATGTTCCTCCACTCCCAAGCTGATGTGAGGAAGTGAATATATAGTGGGCCAAGGTCTAAAATGGCATTGAAACCTTCATAAACACCCAGGAAACTGTAGACTAGCACAGTGCACAAATTAAGGGCGACATGGTTTGAAAGGACACCCTTCCTAAAATATATAGAGAGTCCAAGAGCCTCACCATTCTTGGCATATCCTAGCTTCTCTTGGTTTTTGCTGCAATTTTCCCTTCCAGCAAGATGTACAGGTCATGGATGACCTTGCAGGACAGGCATAAACGCCTTTTGACATTCTGGTCATTGGTTTGAGCAAAGCAATAAAATATGTTTGACACTAAGTTAATTTGTCCTTGGCATTTTTCTATACAAAATGACTAATACAATTAGAATCATGTAAACACATAAATAAAGCATACTATCTGGTATGTAAGAGTGCGAGACCTTGCTTGTGAGCTCGGCAATCAATGTGCTTTAAAGTTGTGCTTGGCAACCTGGACCTCCTTCCATCACCTTCAGGTGTGTTAGAATGAGTATGCAACTCAGCTAGACAACTAAATGACAACCAGTTTGGACAGAAAGTGGAAGTGTGTTTGTATACAATAGTGCTAAGATTAGGCAACACAGCACAATGACAACAAACCTATAACACTACCACAAATGAACAGAGGAGTTGTGTGGCAGCAAATCAATATGAGTGCAAATAGAGTAATAAATATGTACATAATACATTCAAAAACCAATATGTGACTTTGAAAATGGGACAAAGGCAAACAGGTGGTTCGAGTAGTAGTTTGGAGTGGAAAGCATGCAGACATTTGTCATGAATATTAGTTTAAAAAAAATGACAAAACATTGCAGAAGATTTGCTAAACAGAAACTGTCATTACAAACCAAGCACAAAAACATTGCAGCAAAAGATGAAACTAACAATAATGTGTATTTTGACATATATACACAAGTGAAATCACTAAATGTTTTTTTAAACCACCTTTGACGATAATTCTTTTTTCAATTATTTGATTTCTATCAAGCTAAACTACAATACATTTTTACAATTCATACTATTATTGATTGATGACATATTATGAAGTGTTAACTAGTATATTATACAGCTTGATCTCAATTAGTTTGCAGTGTTGCAAAGCAAACCAAAAAGTATGAAAACAGTGCAACAAATGTAACAATAAATAATCAATTTTGGTAATGAGTACAATGTAACCTAAAAAAAGTAACACTTACCCAAAAGAAGATAAAGTATTAAAGATTCTAATTGACCTGTAATGGACTGTAGATGCGCACAGAACAGAGAGCAGGTGTGCGCTAATTAATTGCTTTGATCTCTCTATTAGCTGAACAGATCCTCCTTTTTCGCGCAGCTGAAATCTAATCGCCTTAATTGGCAGATTCACGACCCCTATTGTTCATTATCAAAGCAGGAATCCGGCTGGCAAGTGAAGGCGCGTGAACTAGCGCACTCGGCTCCGGACTGCGGGAAAATCGGCTAGCTGGTTGCGAAATTCATTGATGAATCAGGGCCATAGTGGTTACATCACACTGAGTTTTAATAAGCCAATTGTGCTGTTTTTAGCCAGTCAAAAAAATCAGAAGGGAACTGCTTAAAAACAAGCATAATTTAATTTTTGCATTGAAGGTCCTGGGACAAAGGTAAAGGAGATGACAAAAACAAACCACACAAAAAAATATACAAAATTTGGACAAAAACCTTATTCAAAATAAACATATTTGCTAAAATACATCATATTAAAAAAGCAAGTTAGACAACACCCTTATATATGCTCAATATTATGCGCACAGGTGTTGAAAATTACCATGCAATTGGACGTGCGCAGTACTTGAAATGTGGCTGTTTGGTTTTTTGACAGTTTGACATTCCATAATATTTTAGTGATCGGATCTTTAGATTTGTACTATATATATATATATATATATATATATATATATATTTAAATAGATATAATATACATATCTTTAATATGGGTGCCATTAGAAAGAATACTTTTTTAGGGGAACAGTGACTTTTAATGCAAGCTCGCCAGTGTAAAACTGCCGGGGATACGCGGCTCCAGCAGCAAGATCATTTCTGTTACTAACTTCCGGGCGAATACGCCAGCGCCTGAAATTTAGTTGGTGAATTGAGCGAAGGCTTCAGATTTTGGATCACAAATACGAATGTGCGACCAAGCCTCCGAGTTTGCTTAGTGAATCAGGGCCTCTATTTCTTCCTTAGCACCTGGGGGGCCTATAGCAGACTCCAATAATTAATTGTGTATTGTGCATCCCCACATTCAACTCCACCCATAATGCCTTATGCTCATCGCTGGAGGTTCCACCTAGGGGGTGTGGCTTGAACATGGCACCGGAAGACTGTGGGTAAACAGAAGCTCCATGCACCCTCCACCTCAGCACTGCACACAGCCTGGTCAGCATGCAGCTCAGCTTGCATACAGCCTAGCCTGCATACAATCCAGCCAGCATACAGCTCAGCCTGCACACAGCCCAGCCTGCACTCCTTTCTCTATGAGCGGGGAATATGTTTTGGAAGCAAAGCAGGAAGGAGCCTAATAAAAATTTTGTGGTGGGCACAATTAGATCATTTTTGGCATCAGAAGGGGAGTCCTTAGTGTTAAACTGAACAGAGTGTGCTTCTGCAGCAATGAGACAAAGTTTACATGTGAGTACTCAGCAGGAAGCAGGAGGAAATGGGCTTACTAAAGGAGCAGAGAGGATTGGAGTCTGTGCAATTACCCCCCAGATCTTTAGAGGACTATGTATGTCCTCTCCCTTCTAAAGAGGATTTATCCTCCATGTTTTATTTATGGGCCTATTTATTAATGATTTTGGGATTCCCACCCGCAGCTCCACTTTGCTTTGACAGAATATACAGAGTCTCTAAAACAACAGCTGCTTCACCTTATTTCCATAGAGACATCATTTTTTAAGCTGCATTACTTTTCAGATAAAGCTGCAATTCAAGAGAAGCTATTCCCATTTATTACATTTCCAGAAGAGTTGGAGACTTTTTGTGCAGGTTTAGGCATAAAAAAACCTACACTTACAAGTTGCCAAGGGTTAGACCATCTTGGCTCACATTTGTTACATCAAGCACCCTGGCAAGGAAACCATCGCAAGCTGGCATGATAAAATAGAGAGACTAGTATTTAATTAAAAAATGGAATGAGCATTTATACTTAAGAAAATGCTCTAATATTGTTTCTTTGATGTTTGGGCTGTTTTTTATAGGTGAAGAGTATTATGATGTGCTGGGGGAGGAGCGAGTGAGAGCCCAGGTGCTGATTGTATATTTGCCAATTATTATGGGGGTTACATCTTGGCAAAATGCTCTCATGATCTCCCTAGTTGAATTTTTAGGGGCACGTTGGGGCCCCTATTGGACAAATGAAGGTTTTAAGATAAGGGAACAACATGCATTCAATATGGGAACCTGTTCTTTAATTAGGTTAAATTGTGTTGTTTGTCTACATGTTTGTCTATCATGAGGAATGCTATTTGTATAAGGTTATCCGCAATGAGAGGGTTGCAAGACTTAACTTTTTTGATTTTTGACTTTGTCTTGGGGCCAGACAAGGTTGGTTACGTATAATGTGAAGGGCTTGCATTCAGCCAGTACAAGGCAGCAGATTCTAAAAGAGCTACAATCTGTGCAAGGAGATATACATTTTTTTACAAGAAATGAATCTTCCCTATTTTTCAAAGGTCTGAATATTTTCAAAAAACTGTCCTCAATGGTTTTATGGTTTTTCTTTATCTAATAGATCAAGGATGGGATACGTTTCCATAGGGGTAATCAATTTAATCTAGTTGACTCATTAACTGACCCCAATGGTAGATTTTTGTTTTTAAAGGGAAAGCTCTTTGAGCTGACTTGTACACTAGCTAATATTTACTGCCCTAATAAACATCAAATTCTATTTTTATTGAAGACTGTGTATTGAAGGTTCCAGGAAGGGCTATTGATATTAGCAGGTGATTTTAATATGGCGTTAAAACCCTCCTTGATGTCTCATCAAGAAAAATCGAGCCTCCCATTTAAACAAATTCGGAAATTAAAGAAATTTTTTTTTGATATGCAACTGAAGGATGTTTTGGAGGATATTACATCCTACTGTAAAAGATTATACCTTTTACTCCCCTGTACATGATACATACTCATGTATTGATATGATTTTTATAGAGCACTTCCACTTGAAAAAAAGGGGTTAATGCAGAAATTTGTCCACGTACAATCTATCACGCAGCAGTAAAAGTCTTGATGCGTTTGGGGCCCCCAGCAATTCCAACCTATAGGTGGCGCCTTAACAAAGCCTTATTGAGAGAAAATGATATAGATATTTCGAATTAATTGAATAATTTTTTTTTAATAATTGAGAAAATGTTACAGATCTAGATGCCTTAGCTTATACATGGGAAGCACATAAGGCTACTATTGGGGGTAAATGTATTGCACATGGGGCATATAGAAAGAAGGAAAGTAATCATAGAAAAAAAGAATTGTTAGATCATTAGATCAAATTGCAAAGTTGGAAGCTGTGCATAAACAATCGCAGTGGAAGACACAAACCATGCAGTTGACACAATTAAGAACACAATTAAAGCAAAATATTAGATGTTAAAGCTAAGTGTGCGATTTTTAGAGTAGCAAGATTTTATGAGTGGTGGAATAGGTCAGGTAGATATCTTGCAAATGCCGTGAGTAAAGAGAAAACGAGGACCTATATTTCTTACATTAAAAACAAGAACGATGAAATGGTCCATCAATCGAGGGAAATGGCTGTGGTATTTAGGGAATGTTATCAAGATCTTTATCAGGTGAGGAAAGATGAGTCTCCTCAAACAGAGGCTACTAGGAAAGAGAAGATAATAATATATCTTAAAAAAGTGAATTTAACTAAAATAACATCCAAAAAATTGCTTGATTTAGAAAGTGACATTATTGAGAGTGAATTGAGGGCAGCCTTTAGTTCAACTCCGACTGGTAGGACGCTGGGACCTGATGGCTTCTCGCTGAAATATTATAAACAATACAAAGATATACTTCTCTTCCATCTATGTAGATATATTATTGAACTATCAAGGAAGAGGGTTATGTGTGAAGATTAGTTGAGGGCACATATCGCCGTTATACCCAAACCCGGGAAGGATCCCAAAGTCTGTGCTAGTTACCGTGCCATTTCTTTACTCAATGTAGATGTGAAATTATTCACAAAGGTATTAGCCATAAGAATCCAGGCTCCTATTCCCCTATTGGTTCATCAAGATCAAGCAGGATTTGTCCCAGGGAGAGAAGCAAGAGATAATTCTACAAGGATTTTATCAATTCTGCATTATGTGCAGAGATGCAGCCAGCCCATACTTTTTCTCTCTACGGATGCAAAGAAAGCATTTGACCGGGTGGACTGGCTGTACCTGTCTTTGACTTTGAAACATATGGGCCTTGGACCTAAGATGTGTAAGTGGATAATGGCTTTGTACACTTTCCCTACTGCAAGTGTCTGTGTAAATAACATATTGCCGGTACCCTTTAAATTATATAATGGGACCAGACAAGGTTGCCCATTGTCGCTATTACTTTTAGCTGTTCAAATGTTTAAAACATCTATATGCGCTAAGAAAAAAGCATATTTTAAAATGACTTATTTCTTTCCTGTTGGGCAAGAGTTAACTGAGTTCAGCTTCTCTACATAGGCGCCTATCTAAACGCTTACGATGCCTGATCGGAGGAGCCACCTGGGGGTAAATCTTGCGACTTTCCGTGGGTGACACCTCAATTTTGCCATCGGACTAGATTTTCTGACAAAAGTCACAAGCACACACACGTTCTTGTTTGCTTCTATAGATATATATGTTATATACTTCAATAATTGTTATTATATATTCCCACAAAAGTCACAAGCACACACACGTTCTTGTTTGGTTCTATAGATTGCATATTGGTTTGGTAAGTATTTTTTGAATGCAATATTTGTTGGGCCATTTTTGAACTATTTTGGCTTTACATGGAAGTGTGGGTTTACACACTGTTTTGTTTGTTCTTTTTAATTTTTTTTGTCATTTAGTGTAAATTTTAGTGATGTGTGTGGTTTTTTTTTTGTTTTGATGTGTTTTTATATTTTATTGTGACCTTTTAGCAAATGTTTCTTTTGAATAAAGTTGTTTGTAAAAAGTTGTCGTTTGGTTTTTGGGGGTTTATGTGATCTCCCAGAACACACAGTTTAAAAGGACAATTGTTTTTAAGCTGTGATTGTTTTTAAGCTGTTCCTTTCTATGAATTATTTGTAAGGCTTAAAACAGCACAATTGTCTTGTTAAAACTCAGTTGTTTGTATTTTTTGTGTATATTGCTTGTTTTGCTTAATATGTGCTCATGTATGTATAGACATGAGTGCACATAAAAGAAAACATGTATGTATGCATTTACATGTGTGTACATATACATAGAAAAGAGAAATTATAGGAAGAAATAGGTAAAGAGGGCATTTTGGACCATATTGCTATTGCTTCACATTGAAAAGTTTGCCTATTTGTTCCTATGATTTCTGATATCATGGGCTTGACTTAAAGCAACATTCATGGGGGATATTGCTTCTGGTTAAAAGATTTGATTCCACTACCAAGCTGAGATGAGAAGTCAATATATATATAGTGGGCCAAGATCTAAAATTCCATTCAAACCTGCAGAAACATCCTGAAGGGATGGAAAAGCCAGAAAATGTTTGGCACAAAGTGGATTTGGCCCCGGAAGTTTGATATACTAGTACTATTTCTTTTGTGTAAACACCTAAATAATGCATACACTCCAGTATTTATGAGCATTAAATTAAGAAACAACACAACATCTGTTGGTTTGATGTTGTGGTTTGATGTTGTACTTGGCAACCTGGACCTCCTTCCATTACCATCAGGTGTGTTAGAATGAGTATGCAACTCAGCTGGACAACTAATTGACAACCAGTTTGGACAGCAAGTGGAAGTGTGCTTGTATACAATGGTGCTAAGATCAGGCAGCGCAGCACAATGACAGCAAACCTATAACACAACTACAAATGAACACAGGAGTTGTGTGGGGACAAATCAACATGAGTGCAAATGTCAGGCTATAAAAAAAAACAAATGAACAAAAAAAAGAAATAAAATCATGACAATTTATTTAGAAAAGGAAAATGCATATAATACATTCAAATACCAATATGTGACAAAGGCAACGAGGGGGGTCAAGTAGGAGTTTTGTGTGGAAACCATGCAGACATTTGTACTCAATACTTGTGAAAAAAAATTACAAAACATTGCTGAAGAATTGCTAAACTACAGCAACTGGCATTCATGATAGATTGTAGAGGAGAGAGTCGGGTTAGTGGAATACCAATGAGAAGGATGTTACAGTAGTCCAGACGGGAGCATGTACAAGGAGTTTGGTGGTCTCAGGGGACAGGTAGGGGTGGATTTTGGAGATGTTGCGTAGGTGAAAGTGACAGGACCTGGAAATGTTGGGGGACCAGGGTTGGGTGAGATGTCACCAGAGAGTATCAGTAAAGTAAAAAGGTACAGGAGCACAGACAGAGAAATAAGGAGAGTGAAAGAGCAGAGAGACAATGAGTTATCAGACTGGGGAGTGCAGGGAGTAGTGCCAACAGCAAACTGAAGCTCAAAAGAAGCAGTCCAATAATATGGGTTCAAGTGAGGCTTGTAAACTTGTAAACTTGTTATTATAACATGTTTGCCTATAATCTTTTACTAAAATATTTGATTTCTCTAAAGTCAAACTAGAATTAAATTTTTTTTCAGGTCACAAATGTTTGTTCACATATTTTTTTACACTCATACTATTGTGTGATGACATGTTTGAAAGTGCCAATTAGTATATATCAAGCTTGATAGAAATTAGTTTGCAGTGTTGCAACCAAAAGAAAAAGTAACAAGAAGTGCAACAAATGTAACTATAAATGAAGCAAGTTTGTGATTGAGTAGAATGTAACATAAAAAAGTAGCACTTAGGCCTAGTCTACATGGACTGTTTCCACAGCGTTTAACCTGAGGCTTTTAAAGCGCATGTTTGAAGTCCCCATGCATTCCAATGGGGTAATCTACACCAGGGCAATTCCTTCAGGCACGTTTTTGAGTTTTATCTTAAACGCTGCTTGCAAAGTTTAAAAATTTAAAACGCTGGGGGGCGTGGCTTGGTCGGCTCGCGAGATGGCTGCCTGATCCCGGAGCTCCGTCGGCGCCGGCCACTATCCGCTGCATCCAGGCTTCTTCCTGCACAGCACATAGGCAAAGTACGCGGAGCTAGGGTAGGAAAGCTTCCCCCTACCCCGCATCACAGCACTTTGTGGTTCAGCCGTCCATAAGGGATTACATTCGCGATCTCCCCCCGGGTTTCATGCCGGCCTTCAAGATGGCGCCAGGCCCTTCTCCACACACGTGGCGGCGGGATGGAGGAGAAAGGGGCACAGATGCATTAGGCCCCTGCACACAGGCAAATACTCACCTTTTCCAGCGGGGAGACCCCTCTTCTTCTGCTCAGTGGGCACCAGGCTCTCCGGAGCACCTGGACTCCTTCACAACAGAACCAGTGAGTCCTTAGTCATCCCTTGCTGGGTCCTCCTCTTCTGTGGCTTCTTCACCTGCTCCTCCTGCGGAGTCCCATTTTCTGCAACCCACTCCACTGGATGAGAGGACCCCAGATGTGTTTAAGCAAGGAGTGACCTTCCCAGCACAGAGCACCCCAGTCCATGGTCCCTGCAGATCCCCCATTTCAGTCCCCCCTCTCCATGCTACAGTGATCTCCCGTGAGGCAGGGTTCACAACAGGCCCCAGGGTGAAGGGGGACTCTGCTCATATGGCTTTGGAGACCTTAACTTCTTCTAGACCATGCACAATGGAGCCCTCTTCTCTAGGTGATACCTCCCCTCTACCTTGGCAACAGTACATGCAACTTTTACCCACTAAGGCAGATTTCCAAAGTTTGGTGGCTGAAGTTCAGGCGACCTGTCGTTCAGAGATTGGAGCCCTGTGTGCTGATTTGCAGTCCCTTGGGGGTAGGGTGGATGGATTGGAGGATACTGTCCAGCAAACTAAGGAGGATATCGGAGCCCTTACCCATAAATCTATTGATAGCTCCCAAAAGATTAGAGAACTTTACCGCTTGTTTGAAGATCTGGATAATAAGAGCCGCAGAAACAACATTAGGGTTCGAGGGCTACCGGAGGCCACCCAAGATGCGGATTTGAAATTAGTTCTCCAAGCCTTTTTTGGTCGCATACTAGGGCGCTCTTCCCCTTGAGAAATTTGGATAACCAGAACCTTTAGGGCCTCCAGACAACCAGGCACAGCATCTAGGCTGCAGGATGTTATTTGCTATTTGATGGATACGGATCTAAAAGATGAAATTATGTCAACAGCCAGGAATATGCGTAACCTCGAATTTAATGGTGCACCCCTTCAGCTATTTCAGGATCTGTCATGGCACACCCTACAACAACGCTGAATCCTGCAACCACTTCTGACTGTGCCCAGGGATAACCGTATACCGTTCAGATGGGGTTTTCCTTTTAGCCTCTCAGCTCGCAGAGATGGTAAGACCTCCACCCTTCGCTACCCAGAAAAGATGTTCCAGCTTTTTGTAGAGACTTGGATATTGATCGCCCGAAACTCCCAGGCTGGGAACCGGAGGACCCTTCCCGCCCGCGCTCACCTCCCTGGCAAGCGGTGCAGCACAAAAGGCGCACTCGACGCAGGTCCTGGGATCCCCCATCACCACTGGATTACCCCACTGGTTCGGGACTCTGAAGCTGTTCTCATGTGCTGATTACCCCCTT
The DNA here is from genome assembly GCF_032062135.1 of Pyxicephalus adspersus. Taxonomy (NCBI): domain Eukaryota; kingdom Metazoa; phylum Chordata; class Amphibia; order Anura; family Pyxicephalidae; genus Pyxicephalus; species Pyxicephalus adspersus. The sequence goes on from NC_092868.1 coordinate 19,340,155, forward strand.
CCTTAATGACTCATGTTTGAATATTGATATGCTTTGCATTATGCTATTTCTGCTTTGGATAATATGCTGTTTTTTCTCATCTGCCCACCTGTTGATTGGTTGATAACTACAGTATTGTTTTTGCCATGTGTGAGGTGCTAGATTGAAAGCTTGGTTTCCACAATGGCCTCAGGGGGGGTCTGATGCTCTATCCAACATTGGTTGGGCGGGGCGGCAGGTTCTCCCTGATGCTGGGACACTGCCAGTGGTTGGCGCCGGCCGATCCAGTGATGATTTGGTCACAGTTTTCGGACTCCTCTCTGGCGCCCCCTTGGGCTCACTGCCCCTTTGGGGGGACGTGCTCGCCAGTCAGTAATTGTTATTCCTTGGCGCCCCTTTGGGGCTGCCGGAGACCGACGGGTGACAGGTCCTCCTTAGCCGCTGTTAGCTTACTGGTTTGTTTTTCCTGTCTGGCTTGTTTTTGAACCCACCTTTTCCTGTACCCCTTTGATCCCCTCTTTTTGTTTTGTTTTGTTTATGACATGTGGCCCTTCATGTGCTCTGCCTTGGACGGAGTGTGAGGCAATAATTTTGGGGTTTGCTGCTTTTTTATGGGTGTTATAGCTGTGTTTGGGTCCACCTTTTTGTTACCATGGCTGCTAGGGTTTTGTCTTTCAATGTTAAGGGGTTGAATTCAACCACCAAACGGAGACTGCCCTTGAGAGAGTTTAAATGACTAGCTCCTGAGTTCATCTTCCTTCAAGAAACCCATTTTGATAGTACTGGTCCCTTCAATTTTGCTTCTAAACTTTATCCCTGGAGTTTCATGGCTAACTTACCCAACCGGAAAAGAGCTGGTGTGGCTTTACTTCTGAAATCCTCCTTTAAATTTACTGTGTTGACCATTACTGTACTGTAATGTACCATTACAGACCCCGAAGGTAGATATCTTATCCTACATGGCACTCTTCAAGGGGTCCCCCTCACACTTTGCAATCTTTATTCCCCAAATACAGGTCAGACACTGCTTCTTTCCAAAACATTATCATATCTCAAGAAATTTAACCACACCTTTTTAGTTGTTGATGGAGATTTTAACCTGGCATTTTCCCCCCGCACAAGATTGCTCTCCACAATGCCTCTCCTCCGTCGCAGGGGACACAACAATCTCGAGTTTTCAGACAATTGATACGCAGACACCAACTTTATGATATTTGGCGGATCCACCATCTCAAGGGGAAACAGTATTCTTTCTACTCTCCCCCTCACTGCACACACTCCCGAATTGATTATATTTTCACTAACCTTCTGTTGTTACGAAATAGTGTGTCTGGGGAGATTCACCCTATTACTTGGTCTGACCACGCTCCACTCACGTTAGATGTCCTGTTTTCCCCTGCTACCGTTAGGGTCTGCCATTGGAGGATGAATGATTTCCTGCTCAAAAATGCAGCTACCAAATCAGCTCTTACACAAAGGGTGCAACAATATTTTCAAGAAAACATGGGATCAGTGGCACATGAATCTACTCTATTGGAGGCCCATAAGGCGGTGTTATGAGGACACTGTATATCTTTGAGTTCCCGCCTTAAGTGAGACTCCAAACTCCAGCGCACTATTGCTGCGCAAGACCTTCATGTTGCAGAAGCAAAATTTGCTTGAAAACCCTACTTTGGGCCTCTTGCGGGAGATTACCACTCTTCGGAACCTGTCAACTATACTACCATAAGGGCAATAAGGCTGATACTTTGCTTGCCCGTAAATTGAAAGATATGCAGGCTGGCTCTTCTCTATGGCGGTGAAGGATGAGAGAGGAGCGGTGAGATATGACCCCTCCCACATTGCCTCACGTTTTGAGACTTATTATACTGACCTTTACAGATCTGTTCACCAAACCCAAAGCTCCTTTGGGAGGAATTTGCAGCCAAAAATATTTTCCTATTTAGAGGGATTGGACATCCCACGGCTGAAGCCCGAGTATTTGGAGCTCCTGAATAGCCCCATTACTGAGGAGGAAATTAGTAAAACTATTCATCGGCTACCATTGGATGGCTTGCGCTATTTATATTATAAAACTCTCCTGCCGGATCTTTTACCACATCTCCTAGTTCTGTATAATGATTTTTTGAAAGGTAAACCAATCCCTGTTGTCTATATTGGCCTCCCATATTACGGTTGTGCCTAAACCTGGGAAGGATCCAATGGAATCCTCTAGCTATAGGCCTATAGCGCTTTTAAATTCAGATCTGAAGATTTTTACAAAAATTTTGGCTGCAAGGTTGTCAAAATTCCTCCCCTCTCCCATCCACAGGGACCAAACGGGTTTCATACCCTTTCGCCATTCTAGTGATAACACAAGAAGAGTGGTAGACGTTATTGATATTATAAATAAGAGGAAGTTGGCCTCTTTAGTACTCAGTTTAGATGCTAAAAAGGCGTTTGATCGCCTTAGCTGGCCAGTTATGTTTTCTGTTCTGCATAAAATGGGTTTTGCGGGGCCCTTTGTTAAAGCGATTGAGGCATTGTACAAATCCCCTTCAGCCTCGGTTAAACTGCCCTCATCTGCTACATTTGCCATTAAGAATGGTACTTGACAGGGGTGCCCCTTCTCCCCCCTACTGTTTGCCCTTTGTATTGAGCCCCTGGCAATCTCTATAAGGTCCAATCCAGATATTCAGGGTGTCCGATTGGGGGGGAGCTCCTATAAAGTATCCCTGTATGCAGATGATGTTCTTCTAACCTTAACTCAACCAATCACATCCCTCCCAAATTTATGGAAGGAATTAAATACCTATGGTGAGGTATCAGGATACAAGATTAATGCTTCAAAAACAGAGGCGTTACCTCTCCACATACCGACCCCACAATTGTTGGCCCTACAGAACTCTCATTCTTTTATGTGGAAGGCCCTTTCACTTAAACACCTAGGTGTTCAGATTACTTCCACTTATGCCCAACTCTACTCACATAATTTTCCACCATTATTCAAAGAACTGCAATCTCTCTTATGACAGTGGAGCAATCATCAGCTATCTCTGCTTGGGCGTATTGCATCATTGAAAATGATGCTCCTTCCTAAACTACTTTACTTTACGTTTTTTACCTTTATTTGGGCACACAAATGACACAGGTATTATTTAGCGGCTCACCTGCGATATTTGCCACTGTGGACCTCACCTTACTCACCCACGGTATGTAGAGAAATAGAGTAGGGTTTGATAGCCCCCATACACCCCAATGTTATGCTTTGGAGCTCATCCCTGCTCCTAGCTGATAAAGGCCTGCTCGCCTCTATAGTTTTCACAAGGACTGTTTGGCGGAGTTGCAGACACAAATACAGCCTTCTATCAGAACCCTCAAGCCTGACATCTGTAATCCACACCCCACAGATCCCTGATAGTTTGCAGGGGGTGATGTCAGGCCCCCGGAGGGATAGGGGATTATTCCAAATTAGACATCTGCTACATCCAGTGGAGAAGCGGTTGCTTACCTTTCAAGAGCTATGCGAGAAGGTTGAGCTACCACGCACATCTTTTTATGCTTATTTGCAAATTAGGCATTATATCCAGTCCCTCCAGCCCTCAGCCAGGTCCTTAACCATGACTCCTTTTGAGAGGTTGTGTGCGGAGGGCCCATATACCAAAGGTGTTGTTTCTTCCATATACAGTTCATTTCATAACTCAATGAGAGACACCTCTGGCAAGTTTCCATACATGCGTAAGTGGGAGGAAGTACTGAACCTAACGTTGGACTGGATGCGTGGTTAGAAATTTGGGAAGCAGCAAACAAAAGCTCTAAATGTACGCTGTTTAAAGAAAATTTGTACAAAATTATTCTTTGGTGGTATCATACCCCGGAGGTGTTACAGAGGTTTTTCCCTGGGACAGCACAGAGATTCCAGGGATAGGACATTGCACTCTCCAAATATAGATTAGAATAACAGGATGTATGCCCTAGCCAGTCAATGACATGCCTAGCCAGCGTAGCCAGATTATAGAGTCTGATATTCGGGAAGCCCACTCCCCCCTCCTCCTTGGGCAAATATAATTTCACCAGGGAAATTCTCGGGCGTTTACTAGACCACAAAAAGTTTACAAAAGCTCTATTAAGAGTGTTAACATCAGCATGGGTCAGTAAAAGAGGCAATGTTTGCATTGGATAGAGTAATTTTGAAAATGACATCATCTTTACTAGGTGACATCGGCCCAGAAACGATAGAGGGTAGATGTTCCCACATCCTCAATTCTTTCTGTATTTTTGTAATTAGCGGTGGATAATTTAGGGCATAAAGAGATGAAGGTAAGCAACCTATACGTATTCCCAAATAGGTGATGGATTGTGTCGCCACTTTAAAAGGCACACGTGTCTGCCAACTATTCGCCACGACTGTGTTTTTTGTTAAAGATAAAATCTCACTTTTATCAAAATTTATTTTAAGTCCCGCAAAACTCTCAAAAGTCTGGAACAATGTTTGAATATTATTACTGTCAAGGTGGGGGTTAGATGTAAAAAGTAGAATATCATCTGCAAAAAAGGCAGTACGTAGCTCACCAGTATGAACTGGGATTCCATGCAACAAAGGGGTGTAATCCAAGTATCTAACTAGTGGTTCTAATGCAAGATTAAACAGTAGAGGAGATAATGGACATCCCTGTCTAGTCCCTCTGTGAAGAGCAATGGGGTTTGACAAGAATCCCGGGGTATGTATACGTGCAAATGGAGCAGCATACATAGCCTCAAGCAAATTGAGGAATGGACCCCGAATGCCTACCTGTTTCAGTACCGTAAACAGCCATGGTATGTTTACTGTATCAAAGGCTTTATGGGCGTCTATAGCAACAATAGCCAAGTCCAGATCTGGCTGGCGCTTAGCGATTTCCAGTGCTACCAGTACTTTCCTAATATTAGTCACTGCTGCCCTACCCTGAACAAAACCCACCTGGGAAGGAGAGATAAGGGACGCCAATAATCTGGCCAACCTGTCTGCAAGAATTTTAGACAGAATCTTAGCATCAATATTTACCAAAGATATGGGGCGATATGAATCCGGGTCACAAGGGTTCTTATCTTTTTTCAAAAGGAGTCTTATATAAGCTTCCTGGCCAGAACAGAAGTACGTACCTTGCTTCCAAAGCTTAGAGTAGAGTGCATAGAGATCCTCCACCACCTCCTCCCTGAGCATTTTAAAAAATTCCATGGTAAACCCATCAGGGCCCGGAGCCTTTCAATTTTTTAGGGAAGCAATGGTGGCCAATATTTGTTCTGTAGTAATAGGGGCATTAAGATCTTCAATATCACTTTGTTGCGATGTAGGCAAGGTAACTCCGGATAAGAATGCCTTTCCAGCCTGTAAATCTGCTGGTGGGGAGGAGTAAAGCTTTTGATAGAACTGAGCCAAATGGTGGTTCACCTCCTTAGGAGAGGCAACCACAGTGCCTGCCATTGTATTTAATTTGGGGATATATGTCAGCTTGTAGCCTGAGCGGACCATATTGGCCAACATTTTACCCGATTTATTGCCATATTTATGATATTCTAGGGACTTGTATTTGATTTTCAACTGTTCATATTGGGAGAGCCAGGAATCAAATTTACGCTTAGAAGTATACCACTGTTGCTTAGTATTTTGTGTAGGGTTGTCTGACAGAGCTTGTTGTGCTAATCTAAGTTCCTGTTGCGCATGCAAAAAATGGGACAGCGTAGCCTTTTTCCTTTTCACCATAAAGGAAATGACCCTCCCTCTCAAATAAGCCTTACCTTCCTCCCAAAACAACAGAGGGTCATCTCTATGGGCAGCATTATGTTGCACATATTCAAGCCATGCCGACTTCAACTCACCCTGGAATTCTGGATCTTTGGCCAAGTAAGAGGGGAACCGCCAAGGGACATAATCCCACTTGGTCTTGTATTGTAAGAGAGATGGGAGAGTGATCCGAAATCACCATGGTATGAATCTCAGGAGATTCAATTCTATACATAATAGAATCAGTACAGAACAGGTAATCCAAGCGTGCTTGAGATACATGAGCCTGAGAAACAAAGGTATATTGTTTTTTCCAAGGGGTGAAACTGTCTCCAAACGTCATTTAAAGACATAGCTGAAATAAAATCTGACAGTTGGGAGCGAGATGTAACCCGCTGAACACCGTCAGTGTGGCCAGAGCATCTATCTTCCGAGACCACCATGACTGAATTAAAGTCCCCTCCTACAATCTTGGAAGGCGTAGGATCTTGGGCCAACCAGCAAGCTAGCTCTTGAAAAAAGGTGGTGGGCGGAGAATTTGGGGCATATATATTGTATATTGAGAGATCCTGGTCATGTAACTGTAAGAGGACTTTGATAATACGACCTGCAGAGTCACTTTGCACTGTCTTTACCTTACCCTGAAAAGATCTATGGATCAAAATCAATGCACCAGCTTTCCGGTCATTTGAAGGTGTTCCATAGACTTCACCTACCCAAAGTTTTTTCATGAAAATCAGTACTACATAAATGAGTTTCCTGTAACAGAACGATATCCGGACTCAGTCTTTTTAAATGGCGCAGTACGGACATGCGTTTGTTAGGGGAACGCAGACCCTTGACATTCCAAGAAATTACTCGCAAACAATATTAACACAGTGCTTAAGCATAGGTGAATAACAGCAATCATATTGAAACAATATTACGATCATTACAGGTGATGCGGGCAGTAGTGACACTGGTTCGGAGTTGTGCAGGTGACTATAAAAAGACCCAGATGATAAAAATATTCCCTGATTATCAGAATATTTCGGAATTGCAGCATCATAGCGGTCGTGTGACCATAAATGGTGAGTGTTTCCAATAACAAAAATCACAAAAAAAAACAAAAAACATAGGGAGAACAGCAGGGAGACATGGGACAGAGGACAAACAACAAGAAAGAATGACTTTCCTTTTATCCTCGTAGAGCGACAAAATATTAACCAAGTCAATAGGATGTGCAAACATATTACCATGCCGTCAGAAGCGGGCTCACACCTCATATAACGGGCATTTTGAAAGTGACATTTCAAAAAGAAATGTTCCTCTTTATTTTGTTGTTGGTGTGCCTGGGTTATTGGCTACTGTTTTGTTGTATAATATATGCTTAATGAGTGTGATCACTATATGTTCTGTTTTTTCTTTATAAAGAGTTTATTTGAGCATACCTCTCAGAGTGACGTAAATAACTAACTGAAGAGTTGTGGTCTTCTCTTATTAATATTTTGCACTCATTTGTTATTTATTATTATTTTTCTTGTCTGTAGTTTTGTTTAAAATTTCAATAAAAAAAAAATTAAAAAAAAAAATTAAAATGCTGGATAAACACGGGAAAACGCATGAAAACACTTCCATTGAACTCAATGGAGGCTTTTTCAAGCGCTTTTAGGCTTTTATGAAAGCTTCCATTGAAAACAATGGGGGCTTTTATAACGTTTTTAGCAGGACTTTGGACTCTGGAAGCCCCCTTTAATAAGGAGACTCCCAGATCTCCACCACCCCACCCTGGGGAATGAGTACAGGGGTACATAAAACCCCTTACTCATTCCCTGAAAGGGGTAAAATATATGTAAAAAATAAACAAGGCTTTAATGGTAAATTATTTTATTAAATGTGTGACAGCTCAAGCATCATCAGGATTTCCCTTTCCTCAGCCAATCAGGGAGCAGAGCAGTCAGTGGAGCTTTGCTATGCTGACAGCTCTGCTCCCCTGATTACTCCCGCAGCCCTAGAGGAGCTGTGACATGTGTTCTGTATCTGTAATATATGTCACAGCTCCTCTAGAGCTGCGGGAGTGATCAGGGGAGCAGAACTGTCAGCAAAGCAGAGCTCTGCTGACTGCTCTGCTCCCTGATTGGCTGAGGAAAGGGAAATCTTGATGATGCTTGAGCTGTCATCAGGGTTTCCTATTTCTCAGCCATTCACAGAGCACTAGAGATGAATGGGCACAAGTCTCCCCATTCATGTCTAGTGCTGAATGGCTGAGAAACGTAAAACCTCAGCCAATCACAGAGCACTAGGGATGAATAGAGAGCATTGTCCTCATTTAACCCCTAGTGCCCTGCGATCCCTCACTGTCAGGAAGGAGTCCCAGGGCTGTGCTCATTGCAACCCTGGAAATCATCCTGTCATTGAGATAACCTGTAAAAAAAAAAAAGTTTTGTTACACAAACACACACATTTAATAATGTCTAATTTTTTTACACATATTTTAACCCTTTCAGGGAATGAGTAAAGGGTTTTATGTACCCCTGTACTCATTCCCTGAAAGGGTTAAAACTAAAACTTTTATAAACGCTTATGTAAAAGCGTGGCAAATCACGGCAATTCGCAGTAAAACGCGTCATAGGCGTTTATAAAAGTTTTTTAGCGTTTTAAAGTTAAGCTTTAAAACGCTTGTAAAAGTGCATAAAAACACATATAAACGTGGTAGGAATGTTTATATGCCTTTTTAAAACTGTTTATGTAGACCCAGCCCTACACAAAAAACATCAAGCATTAAAGATTCAAACTGACCTGTAAAATAGACTGGAGATGCACACAGAACAGAGCAGGTGTGCGCTAATCAATTGCTATCACCTCACCATTGAGGTTAACATCTCCTTCTGAATTGCGCAGCTGAAAATGAATCGCCTTAATTGGCGTATTCGAGATCTTTGCTCATGTTTGCAGGAAACTGGCAGGCGAGTTCACTAGAACTCGGGCCCTACTTGCGCTAATAGAGTTTGCTGACCGGCGCGTACGTACGCACGTCTAACGTATGCGCATTTCATTGATGAATCAGGGCAAATATGAGATGAACGATCTGCCTTTGTTAAATTCAATCAAAGTAGATATCCAACAATGGAAACAACTATGGTTATCTTGAATAGAGAACGTTTCACGAGTTAACGTTGTAAAAATGAATATTTTACCTAGGTTACTGTTCTACTTTCAAATGTTACCTATTCAGTTACCCCCAGCATTTTGTAAATGTTTAGCTAGATTAATATCAACATTTATATGGTATGCATATAGAGCCAGGATCTCTGTGAAAACACTTTTTCGCCTTAAAATTGAAGGAGGTCTTGGACTTCTAAATTTTAAACAATACTATAATGCCTTTCTTTTAAATAGAGTCCTTAATTGGAAGTACGATGCACTAAGGGGTGGGTGGCGCTAAAGGTGGAGTTTTGTTCAGCTAATCAAAATAAGGTTATTTGGTTTCCCAAACAATACAGAGCTTTAGGAAAGGATACATCGCCCCTTACTCTAACCACACTGTGATGCTGGGATGCTTTACATAGACAACATGGGTGGTTATATAATTCACCTTTACTTCCAATTACTGGACACCAATATTTTATACCAGGACTTCAAAAGCATTTTTTGGGACAGTCAGCGGATAGGTAGATGTTGCTGCATCAGGTTGTTTTGGATGATTCCGTTCCCTTTTTGTCACAGCTAGTTTTTTTAGATAAATATAGACAGATACACCAGTGGCAGTATATATAACTCTGCCACTTTGTGAGGTCACTACCACACCCGCTACGTTCTGAGAGAGCTCTTACTCTGTTAGAAGCTATGTTTAGGGCAGAAAACAGACCGCCCCAAACTATAAAAACATCAGTATGTGCAAGGGAACAGGAAGGGAATTTCAAGTTTTTATCTAGATGGTATTATGTACCTGTAGTTGTACATCAGATAGATCTCCCTTATTTTGGAGAGGATGTGGGATGAGAGGTACATTTTCACATGTGTGGTGGGCCTGTCCAATTGTAGAGCATTACTGGGGAAAAGTGCTCCATTTGACTGAGATAATACCAGGGTGTAAAGTGGAGGCTACACCCTGGAATGTACTCTTTAATTGTTTTCAAATGCAGTGGAGTAGTAATGAACATTCTTTGGTGTCCTTTCTTATTAATATAGCTAAGACTCAGATCTGGAAGTGTTGGAAGGACCCAAAGAAACCTTCATTAAAGAGTTGGTTACGTGGGGTGGAAGAAACATGTAAACTAGAGGAAGGTTACCATGAATATTGAGAGTATTTTAGGTCTTTATGTTTATTGAGTTAGAAAATAGATTTGAGATATATAGAGACAAATATATTGACATTTCCTCATGTGTTTGAATATATGTTTGCTATATTTCATCACATTCACTTTTTCACTTTTAATATTTTTGATTGTAACATTTTGTGCACTAGTATATACAGGGACGTGGAATTAATAGCGACCAGTCTTATAAGAAAATGTAATTATAAGATGATATGGAAGATTTCTTCCTCGGATGCACTATTTAAATGAGTGGGCAACACTGTACAGAAAGGAATTGTAAATTTGAACACTATTTTTATGATATTCTCACTATATGTATACTGCACTGTGAGTTTTGTCTTATGGAGTATGTATTTTTTTGTGTGAAAAATTGTAATTTTTATTGAGTTTTCATATAATAAACAACATAACAAACATAAAAGAGTAAGGTGCAGGTAGACAACCAAGAAACATACAATAAAACTGTAACAATATAATAATAACAAGGGTAGGTAGCATATAAATAACTCCAACAAGATTACAGCAAATCACAGATTTCTTGTAAGAGGCTTATTCTATACACCACATCTTGTGTAATATCCACCTGAGCGTTACACTGAGGTCTAGATTTCTGTACCAAAAGTGTTCCACTGTTTTTCATTACAAAATGAGAGTTTGAATTTACCAATTACACACTTTGTATTTATTTGAATTATTTTGTATTGGATTGGATACAGGAGTTTGTATTGAATCCAATACAAAATGAATGAATGAGTTTGAATTTCCCGCACACGTGCCGATGTCATCACGCACGCAGGGAGAAGCCGAGCTGCTTTTTTTTCTCCGCCGGACGGCTTCTCGTTTCAGAAGGCACCCGGCGCTGGACGGAGAACGACGCCGGCCGGCCAGCGGAACACAAGATGCCAGCCGGCGGAACACAAGATGCCGGCCGGCTTCTTACCGGTCCCGCTGGTATAGGAGAAGGCACCCGACGCTGGAGAGGGAGATCGACGGACGACGATCGACGGAGGACGACGCTGGAACACGAACACGACGCTGGATGAGCACAGCGGGACCAGGTAAGTGGGGATTTTAATTTACGGGAAATCTGGGGGTTAACCAAAACAGCAACTTTTTTTAGCCCGTACGAAGGTCGGGCTTAACCGTCGGGAGGATATACAATTCCAATATTATCTTGAATTAAACCAGAAATTTCTTGGTGAATCAAAGAAATGGAAAAAAGAGAAGAAAGGGAAAGGAGGAGGGAAGAGCGAGGATACTAGAAGAATGCAGAACAAATGGTAAATATATGGCAATTAATTGGAAGGAGTAACCAGGGTTATCCCCGAGGGGATAATAGAAGGAGAAACATTGGAAGGGGCTAGCTGAAGATTAACAGTCACATGTTGAAACATATTAGTGGCTGATAACAAATATGAGTACCACGGAACCCAGATTGCTGTGAATTTGTCATATCTATGATAAATCCTGTCCGTTCCATGAACTGGGAAATGGGAAGACCCAGCAGATGAGTAACTACATCGAGCGATACATGTACTTCCAGAATGTCTTAGAGAATAGTGTTGATTTTTGCCCAATAGGCCTTTATGAGCGAACAAGGCTAGAAAATATGATTTAAAGTACCAATTTCCATACCACATCTCCAACATATATTGCTTGCATTAGGAAAAATCGCATGTAGTTTATTTGGAATAAAATACCACCTCATAAGTACTTTGTAAGCATTTTCTTTAAATATAGTGCAAATTGAGCTCTTAAGGGCACTATCTCAAATTATTTTCCAGATTTCAAGCGGTAGCTCTCTACCTAAGGTTGCTTCCTATTTAAGCATATAACAATGTTTGACAAAGGGGCTTGTTGGCTTAGTATTTAAAATCAGGTAGATGCCAGAGATTAGTCCCCTCTGAGAGGGTCCCTCTGCACACAGCTTCCCAAATTCCGTCATATAAGAAAATGGCATATCTTTAGCAATAGAATGGGCATAGTGCCGTATTTGAAGGTACCCATAAAAGCAAGTACGAGGTATCTCAAACTTGTCTTTCAGCTCTTGAAATGACAGTAAGTGTCTGGTACAAAGTTTCACAATATGACAAAATTGAAAAAAGACAGTTGTCCCGCCATGGCTGAACCATTGACCGTGATAGACTATCAGGTAGGAGTGGAGTTAAAAAGAAAGAGGTAAGTAATGATGCAGGTGCCGTCAGGTCAAATTTATCCTTACATTGGAGCCATATACCCCTTGAAAAATGCGTAGGTCCCAAAAGGGACTGTTCTGTGGCATCATGATGTAAGTTGCAGAGAAAAGAATTAGGATGTATCGGTGCCAGCCACAATTTCCGTCCACCTATTGAAAGAGTGCAGGGTAGACCAAGAAGCAAGGTGACGCAAATGCGCCACCAGGTAATACTTACGAAAGTCAGGGACACCAAGTCCGCCTCTTTCTCGGAGGGAGCATAATACTGATTTAGGCAAACAGTGACGTTTGTATCCCCATATAAAATTGAGAGCTGCCGCAATACAACCAAAAAAAGACAGTGGTAAAGCGTGCCATTTCTGCATAAGCAGACAGAGCCCTTTAAAAAGTGGAGGATAATTAGCGTATTATACGAAGAAGTAAGAAATATCCCTAAATATTTAACATAGTCCTGTCCCCAGCGATATGGGTATTGCACCTAAAGTTGCTGCTGTAAAGAGGGCGAGGGAGGGAGAGAGAGAGCTTCCGTTTTAGACAGGTTAACCTTATAGCCAGATAGGGAGCCATACTCATTCAGTACTATTTGTAAATTAGGGAAGGTGATGGGAGGATTAGTAAGAGTCAGTAAAACATCATCGGCATACAGTGCAATGGTAAACGATTTAGTTTTAATAGGAACCCCTGGGATATCAGGATCTTGTCGTATTATTCTAGCTAGTGGTTCAATACATAAAGCAAATAATAGGGGGGAAAGCGGACACCCCTGGTAGTGCCATTTTGAATTGCAATTTTAGGGGAATTTGCATGGGTAAGACGTAAGACATAGGTACGTCAGGTGTTGTCACCAGCTTGGCGAGAGGTTATAAAGCCAACCTGATCTTTGGAGGTCAATTCCAGGTAAATACATCCCCAATCTAGTGGACAAAATTCTAGTAAAGATTTTCAAATCAGAATTCAAAAGGGCAATAGGACCGTAGCTAGAAGGACACTAGAGGTCCTTACCAGGTTTTGGGAAAACAGATATATAAGAACATTGCATAGTTTGGGGAATTGGCACCCCCTCCAGAAAATCATTAAAAAGTGTGGTAAAGTACGGTACCAATGTATCAGCAAAAGTTTTAAAGTAAAGATATGAGAGACATCAGGTCCCAGAGCCTTGCTCAGTGGCAGGGTCTTAATTGTGGCTGCTATTTCTTCAGATGAAATAGACTCAATAGTTTCTCAATAGCTGTCTTCTCTAGAGTTGGAAAAGCACAGCGGGCCAGGTAAGTTGAGATGGGTGATCTAAGGATAGCTTCGTCACCTGTCTGTGAGTTATGTACTGTCTTTTATAGGAGTAAAAGTCTCCAAAGATTCCCGCCATAACTTCAGGATCGTACTGTAGGGTGCCATTGGCATCCTTTAATGCCATAGGGGTCGCTTTAGCAGTCTGATCCCGAATTGGGTGAGCTAACAGGGAATCAGCTTTGTTACCCTTGTCATAATAACGTTGGCGGAGATACATCATAGACTTCTCCACCTTACCAATAGCTAGATACTTGAGCTTATGTCTAGTGTCTACAACTTTTCAAAGTAGTGAGACAGTAGTGTTAGCATAGAGTGATCGTTCAAGTTGTTCCAGGGAGGTTACAAGTTGTGTGCAAAGAGCCAAAGAGAATTTCGGAAAATTTTCACGGAAAAATGCATCCAATACAATTTGCAGAGTCATTTTAGTGGAGGAGGGGGGGGGGGTATTTAAGCAGAAAATCATTGAGTTTCCAGTGGCATTTCTTGAATTGTACCTAATTTCACCTCCAATACCACAAGGGCATGATTGGACCACGTGATAGGACACATATCAGAGAAAGTAGTAGCATGTAATGTGGAAATACCCACACAAAAGTAATCCAGGCTGGAGTGTGTGCAATGAGGATTAAAAAAAGGTGTATTGTTTATCTGTGGGATGCTGAACAACCCAAGCGTCTAGTAAGCCAAAACGATGGAGGAGGCGTCTAAAACGATCTGAGGATATGGCAGAAGGTCTAGAAGTAGCAGCCAATAAAAATCTGTCCCATTGAAGGGTATGAGGCAAATTAAAATCACCTGCAAAAAGCAGATGGTTGTGCGACAATAAGACTGCCATGACAAGAACTATTTCAATAAATAAATAACTGTATTGGGCACATATATATTACATAATACATCCTGTTTTGTATCTAACCAACCTTGAAAGATAACATATCGCTGTTCTGGGTCTAAAAATGACTGGTGATCATTAAAGTATCTTTAAAGTCATCATTAAAGTAGTATGAGCATGAATGAGTATAACAACCCCTGCTGATTTTCATCCTCCAGAGACATAGAATAGAAGGAGAGGAGAAAAGATCAGTACATAGGAAAAAACCTAAAAAAGGGAAACTGAAAGAACTACAAAAAAATACAGACAGACATACAAACATGTGGTAAAAGTAGACGAGAGTTCTCAGCAAGGATTACTTCCACGTCCAAAGGTTTATCTGGTATAACACCAGAGACCAAGAACAAGCATGGACAAGGAGGAAATCGCAAAGGGAGGCATAGGAGGAGGGCGACCTACCAAAGTGAGATCCAGCATTAGGGAGACTATCCCTAGCAGAAAGATTAGATACAACCAAAATAACTTTCTCACATATGACTCCCCCCCCCCCCCCCCC